>NW_020686411.1:0-4892 GCF_002925995.2 Terrapene triunguis
TCACCCTAGCTGGGGAGCGCGTCTCTCCCCTGGGCTGGCAGCGATCCATCTCATCCCGGGGGAGCTGCACAGGGCAGGATGAGCTGCTGTGGCTCCATGGGTGCCCCGTCCCTGAGATCAGATGCTGGGCTAACTTCACCATAGTCCGTTGGGCTGGCGATGGTGCCCATTGGCGTGTGATCGGACCTGAGGGTTTTCTGCTGCTGTTGCTACTATGCACCCCAAGAGGTGGATTTTGGGGTCCTGCAGTTTTCCACCTATCTCCTCCTCTACTGCAGCTGTTGGACCAGCAGGCTGGGGGGTGAGCCAAGCATGAAAGCAGTACTGTGTTGCCATTTAGATTGTCATTTAACAACTTTGTTTGCCAAAAATGCTTGCTAACAATCCTGAATTCAATTTCAATATTTTTTTTTAAAAAATCAGTATCTTAGCCAAAACCAGAAAATTAAGTTGTTGACCATTATTTGTGACAAGTTTGGTATGGGGCAGGGAGTGGGCCAGTTTTCATCAGAGAAACAAAAAATGTTGACTGACTTTCCTATAGCCCTGTTACTGCTAAATAGAGCCCTCCAACAACTGTAATATGCTCATCTCCTTACTAGTGTATAGAGCAGGGGTCGGCAACCTACGGCATACGTGCCAAAGGTGGCATGTGAGCTGATTTTTGATGGCACGCAGCGGCGGGCTGAGTGGCTCAGCCCACCTCTGCTCTGGGGTTCCGGCTGCTGCCCCATTGCCAGCCGGGGTCCCAGCCGCCGGCCCCACTCAGCGCCCGCTGCTGGCCTGGGGACCCCCAAGGAACCCCAGGCTGTCAGCGGGCTGAGCAGGCCGGCGGCTGAGACCCCGGCTGAGCCACTCAACCCACTGCCGGCTGAGTGAATGGAATCCCAGACCGGCAGTGGGCTGAACAGGGCCAGCGGCTGGACCCCAGACTGGCAGTGGGCTGAGCGGGGCTGGTGGCTGGAACCCCAGACAAGGATCCCAGGCAAGGATCACACTAAATTGATAAGATCTGCATTTTAATTTTATTTTAAATGAAGCTTCTTAAATATTTTAAAAGCCTTATTTACTTTAAATACAATAATAGTTTATTTATATAATATAGACATAGAGAGAGACCTTCTACAAACGTTAAAATCTATTACTGGCATGGGAATCCTTAAATTACAGTGAACTTGGCACACCACTTGTCATAACTATAAAGGGAAGGGTAACAGCTCTCCTGTGTACAGTACTATAAAATCCCTCCTGGCCAGAGACTCCAAAATCCTTTTACCTGTAAAGGGTTAAGAAGCTCGGGTAACCTGGCTGACACCTGACCCAAAGGACCAATAAGGGGACAAGATACTTTCAAATTTGGGGGGGGGGAAAGGCTTTTGTTTGTGCTCTTTGTTTAAGGGGTTGTTCGCTCTTGGGATTGAGAGGGAGCAGACATCAATCCAGGTTCTCCCCATCTTTCTAAACAAGTCTCTCATATTTCAAACTTGTAAGTAAAAAGCCAGGCAAGGTGTCTTAGTTTTACTTTGTTTTCTCAACTTGTAAATGTACCTTTTACTAGAGTGTTTATCTTTGTTTGCTGTACTTTGAACCTGAGACTAGAGGGGGGTCCTCTGAGCTCTTTAAGTTTGATTACCCTGTAAAGTTATTTTCCATACTGATTTTACAGAGATGATTTTTACCTTTTTCTTTAATTAAAAGCCTTCTTTTTAAGAACCTGATTGATTTTTCCTTGTTTTTAGATCCAAGGGAGTTGGATCTGTATTCACCAGGAGTTGGTGAAAGGAAGGAGGGGGGAAGGGTCAATTTCTCCTTGTTTTAAGATCCAAGGGGTTTGGATCTGTATTCACCAGGGAATTGGTGAAAGGTTTCTCAAAGCTTCCCAGGGAAGGGAATGGTGGCAGCGGACCAGATCTAAGCTGGTAGTTAAGCTTAGAAGTCCTCATGCAGGCCCCCACACTTGTACCCTAAAGTTCAAAGTGGGGATACAGCCTTGACACCACTTCTGAAAGGTTGCCGACCCCTGGTAGAGAGTGACCATATGTTGTACTAAGATTCTCTTGCTTTTTTTTCCAGTGAGTCAGTATAGCTTTTGCCAGCCCAGAGGTTGGGCAGCCAATGTCTTACGTTTTCACAATGTTTTGTCCAACTTTCATAAAGTAAATACATGGTTAATATGAGTGAAAAAGGCCAGGGACACTTCCTTGTGAAGAATCTGTGTAGCAGATCATGCTAAAGCTGTGAAAATGTCAGTTTCTGATGGAACTTTAGAGGCAGTGATTTATCATGTATTTCTGGCAGTGCCCAAAATGTGCTGCTATTGCTAATGTCTTTCCAAACAAAAATAAGGCACAATAGGATTTCTGTAACATTTCTGTGCTACCTTAATCTAGAAGAGATGATTCTGTGCTGACTTCATTTTGGTCACTTTGTGCTTTACCTAGGAGTAAAACTAGGGTTATATTTTCCCACTGCTTGGAAACCCAGCTTATTAAACTTGATAATGCCATTGATCTATTTACAGTATAAGGTTGATATAGAGTTGTAACTAACATTAAGACTGATGCCCACTATACATTTAAAACTAAAAAGTGGCTTTGTAAAAATGACATGGGTTTCCAACTCTACTGTGTCTCAGTCAGGGCAGAGCGCCTTGTGAGGTGTCTTCACAATAGCTCAAGGTCACAGTGCAAGAACCTAGAGAGCCTCCTGAAGCATGGTGATACTTTTGATTTAAATGGACTTGAACTGAACGAAGAATTGAGTACACTGTCACCAATGTTGCCACATGCAAAATCGGTGATGGACATTGTACAGTTTATTCATACCACCAAACTTGTTGACATGTATCCTAATGTGTACATTGCCACTCGTATTCTGCTGACAATTCCTGTAACAGTAGCATCAGGAGAACGGAGTTTCTCAAAACTAAAGCTCATTAAAAACTATCTCCGCTCTACAATGAGTCAGGAACGCTTGACTGGTCTTGCTATTCCTGCAATCGAACAAGACATCACTTTGTCTTTGTCATACAATGACATTATTACTGATTTTGCAGCCAAAAAATCCAGAAAGATTGCTTTTAATTAAAACCAAATCCTTGTTTCAATACCTCTTCATATAAATTTCCAATAAAATGTTGACAAATTTAAAAAATTATATTATTTGCATAATTGTCAAATCAGAATTTTTTCTATAGCACTACTTCTTTAGTGCTAGTCCATCAGCATTACAGTGTGCTTAATTAAGTTAAACTGGGTTTAATAACATGCATGTGGCAAGTTTTCCAATACTGTAAGCTTATGTTTGTGTTGTTAAGAGCAAGTCAGGCACAGGGGCACCAGTTTAATAATCCCGCCTAGGGCACCATAAATCCTAAGGACGGCCCTGCCAGACATCACCCTCCTGAAGGTCTCGGAGAGCCAGAAGGAGAAGATGCTCCGGGACAGCCTGCAGAAACCGGGTTCATTTGCTGCAATGCTCTGCAAGGCCATGATCCCGGAGTACCTGCTGGCGTTGTGGCAGGGAAACGTGTCCTACCACGGGGGGCCTAATAAGCTCTCCCTGCCCAGGAACCTGCTCATGAGGCTGGAAAAACACCTGCAGGAGGCGTATGAGGAGTTCTCCCCGGAGGATCTCGCCTCTATCCCCGGTTACATTGACCAGTTCTTGGCTTAGGTGCCCTTGGAGGGACAAATGACTGCAGGGTTTTGGGCACTATAATCATGAAGCGGACATTGTGAAATTTTTTGAAAATGGTTCGGACTACATATTGAGGCGCCCAAAGACAGACTAATCATGATACACTTTGCACAGATTCCCCTTTTGTTTGACTTTCCTGTTTACATGTTTTGAAGCACTTTACCCACTGTTAATATTTTAAATCTTCCTGTTTTGTTGTAAATAAATGTTTACATGTTTTAAAGCACTTTAGCTACTGTTAATATTTTAAATATGCCAGTTATGTTGTAAATAAATGTTTAGATATTTAAAACACTTACTGCTTGATCCTTCCCCTGAATCTGTGTCTGGGGTAACGGCGGGGGACGGTTGGTAGGGGATCTCTGTCAGGGTGATGAAGAGCTCCTGGCTGTCGGGGAAATCAGCGGTGCCAGCGCTGTCAACTGCCTCGTCCTCCTCATCTCCTTCTTCATCTTCCCCGTCCGCTAACATGTCGGAGGAACCGGCCGCGGACAATATCCCATCCTCAGAGTCCACGGTCAGGGGTGGGGTAGTGGTGGCGGCCGCACCTAGGATGGAATGCAGTGCCTCGTAGAAACGGGATGTGTGGGGCTGGGATCCAGAGCGTCCGTTTGCCTCTTTGGTCTTCTGGTAGCCTTGTCTCAGCTCCTTGATTTTCACGCGGCACTGCGTTGCATCCCGGCTGTAGCCTCTCTCTGCCATGGCTTTAGAGATCTTCTCATAGGTCTTTGCATTCCGTCTTTTGGAGCACAGCTCGGAAAGCACGGACTCATCTCCCCACACAGCGATGAGATCCAAGACTTCCCGATCCGTCCATGCTGGGGCCCTCTTTCTATTGGATTGCACGGCCATCTCTGCTGGAGAGCTCTGCATCGTTGCCACTGCTGCTGAGCTCGCCACGGTGTCCAAACAGAAACTGCGCTTCAAACTGCCCAGACAGGAAAAGGAATTCAAATTTTCCCGGGGTGTGGCTGGTCAGAGCATCCGAGCTCGGACTGCTGTCCAGAGCGTCAACAGAGTGGTGCACTGTGGGATAGCTCCCGGAGCTATTAGCGTCGATTTCCATCCACACCTAGCCTAATTCGATATGGCCATTTCGAATTTAGCGCTACTCCCCTCGTTGGGGAGGATTACAGAAATCGATTTAAAGAGAGCTCTATGTCGAACTAAATGGCTTCCTGGTGTGGACGGGT
>NW_020686412.1:0-3040 GCF_002925995.2 Terrapene triunguis
AGGCAGCCTCTACCCTGCCCCACACAGCATAGCCAGCCCCTGCCCCGCCTTGTCCTGCTCTGCCCAGTAAGGCCAGCCCCTGATTTCTGGTAGGAGAAGCAGAAAAAAATACACTATATACGTATAGCAGTGGCTATTAGAGAAGGGAAGTAGAGGGAAATAAGATCTACAGCTGTACCGGAGAGCGAGTATCAAGGGAAAAAACGGAAAGGAAATATGATTGGTGAAAAAGGGAAGTGATCAAAAAGCTGTGTTAGAGGAAAGCAAATCCTGAGAATAGTAAGCGAGAAGCCCACCCAGGTACATGAAGGGAGAGAACGACTGTTTGAACGTCTATTGACGGAACACAGTTCCAAGGTGACTAATGGACAAACCCCACTGTGGGGAAGGGATAGCTCAGTGGTTTGAGCATTGGCCTGCTAAACCCAGGATTGTGAGTTTAATCCTTGAGGGGGCCATTTAGGGATCTGGGGCAAAAATCTGTCTGGGGGTTGGTCCTGCCCTGAGCAGGAGGTTGGACTAGATACCTCCTGAGGTCCCGTCCAATGCTGATACACTAGGTACAGCCCAGGAACAGCAAATCAAAGGATCACTTCCAGCAGGAGAGAAGCAAAGAACAGGACAAGAGTGGAGCTGGACTTACTGACAAGGAGAAGACAAGCTGATTCTTCTCTGAAGTGATCTAGTATATTGCAGATTAATCTTTTGTTCTTGTTAATAACAACGCATTTGGTGCTAACTGCACGCTCCCAAAGCTTAGTGAGTTGGTAACCTCTAGTTTATTAGTATCAGTTGTGAGTCTTTGGTAATGTTCTGTATTATTTATGCTCCTGGGGTTCGCCCTTATAAAGATCTAAACATTTAAAATGACCCCTTTTGTCTTCGTTACCCTCTGCCTCTGCTCACAGCTAGCCGAGCCTCGCCGGGTCACCACACTATCACTGTGCCAGCCTGCCCAGCCAGCTCCCATCACTCCCCATCAGGGCCGGCTCTAGGGTTTTTGCCGCCCAAGGCAAAAACAATTTTGGCCGCCCCCCCCGCCCGCCTCAACTCCGCCCCGCCCCTTCCCCAAATCCCCAGCCCTGCCTCCTCCCCCCAGGCTCTCAAGTCTGGGAGGGAGGGGGAGCAGCGGCGCGCGAAATGGCCGCTCGGGATCTCCCCCGCTCACCCAGGTTTGAGAGCCTGAGAGGGAGGGGGAGACTCCGAGTGGCCGCGGCGCGGGTGCCGCTCCTCCCCCTCCCTCCCAGGGTCTCAAGTCTGGGAGGGAGGGAGGGAGGGGGAGCAGCGGCGCGCGAAACAGCCGTTTCGCGCGCCGCGGCCGCTCGGGATCTCCCCCTCCTTCCCAGGCAGCAGCAGCGGAGGTGAGCTAGGGCGGCCGCGGCACATTTTTAGGGGCGGCATTCTGGCGCCGGCCATGCCGCCCCTAAAAATGTGCCGCCCCAAGCACCAGCTTGTTTGGCTGGTGCCTAGAGCCGGCCCTGCTCCCCATGGGCTGCCCCACAATGTCCCAGCCCAGCCCAAGAGTTCCCAGCCGTCCCACGTTTGCTGGGCTCAGCCCCAGGCCCTATCTCCACCCTGCCGGGGCCGGCTTCTCCTCACCCTGTCTCCCGTCTGAGCAGTCAACACGGCACAGTGCAGCTGCCCACGGAGCTTCACTAGTGGGCCTGCAACCTGCTCCCTCTCAGGCCTGGCCTCCTCAAACTCCCTCCTTTGTCGGCTCCTCCCCTTTCCAGGGAGGTAGGAATTGCCTTCTGCACCAGACCAGGGGGCCGTATAGCCCAGTGTCTGATCTCTGACAGTGGCCAGTCCTAGGCAAGGGGTAAGAACCCTACAGCACCGGACTAACTCACCCACAGAGGAAGTTTTCTCCTCACCCATCATTTAGGTGACTCCACTCTGAAGCAAGGGTTATTAGCTTTTATTGTGTTTACCTGATTAAGATCAATGCTGAATATTTTTTCTATCCATATAAATATCTTCACTGAATGCTGCTAAGCTCTTGGCCTTGGTGACGCTGTCTAGCAGAGTTCCACAGGAAAAAGTGTTTCCTCCTATCAGCTTCATGTGTGCAGCTTTTCAGTTCCATGGGAAGTCCCCTTCTCCCCATCAAACGATCAATGTGAACAGCAGTGCCAGATCCCCTTTGTCCCCATGAGACCAGCAGAGTGAACGGCAGTGCCCGATCGCCCTTGTCCCCATGAGACCAGCAGGGTGAACGGCAGTGCCTGATCCCCCTTGTCCCCATGAGACCAGCAGAGTGAACGGCAGTGCCTGATCCCCCTTGTCCTTCTGATACGAGCAGAGTGAATGGCAGTTCCGGATCCCCCTTGTCCCCATGAGACCAGCAGGGTGAACGGCAGTGCCCGATCGCCCTTGTCCCCGTGCTATGAGCTAGGTGTATGATAGTGCCCAATCTCCCTCCTCTTTCCTTCATTGTTCTGCATCTCTCAATTGTGTCCCTTCGTCATGTCAGAGATTCACAGACCGCAAGTCCAGAAGGACCATTGTGATCCTCTAGTCTGACCCCTGTACAGGACAGGACCTAGGACTAGTCTGACCCCCTGTATAGCACAGGCCTGGGAACTGCCCCAAAGTAATTCCTGGAGCAGAGACCAACTTGATTTGAAGCTGTCTGTGATGGAGAATCCCCCACGGCCCTTGGTAAATTGTCCAACAGTTAATTCCCCTCACTGTCAAGCATTTACACCTTCCTTCCTCTCCATGGGTAACGATGCCGTTCGATGATACTTCATGGGCCCTGGGTCCGTCTGTCACCACTGCCCGGCCCAGAGGGGCTGGCGGCTCCGCAACGCCGGGGGACGTCTGTGACAACATGGATTCCCCTGCTCCCTCTGCCCCGCGTGGGGGTGTCCTTGAGCCCCCTCCACCATCGGCACCTCTGGCCCTGCTGGGGAGACTGGGGTCGGGACTGAGCCCTCTGCTCAAGCATCACAGCCTGGGTTGCGCCCCTGACCGATTCATAGATTCATAGATTCTAGGACTGGAAGGGACCTCGAGAGGTCATCGAGTCCAGTCCCCT
>NW_020686413.1:0-2541 GCF_002925995.2 Terrapene triunguis
TCTGTTTTTTCACTTCAGCAGGTGGGTATTGTAGTTTTAAGAATGCTGGATAGAGATCTTGTAGGTGCTTGTCTCTGTCTGAGGGATTGGAGCAAATTAGGTTGTATCTTAGAGCTTGGCTGTAGACAATGGATCGTGTGGTGTGTCCTGGATGGAGGCTGGAGGCATGTAGGTAAGTATAGCGGTCAGTAGGTTTCCGGTATAGGGTGGTATTTATGTGACCTTCGCTTATTAGCACAGTAGTGTCCAGGAAATGGACCGCTTGTGTGGATTGATCTAGGCTGAGGTTGATGGTGGGATGGAAATTATTGAAATCATATTGGAATTCCTCAAGAGCTTCTTTTCCATGGGTCCAGATGATGAAGATGTCATCAATGTAGCGCAAGTAGAGTAGGGGCGTTAGGGGACGAGAGCTAAGGAAGCGTTGTTCTAAGTTAGTCATAAAAATGTTGGCATACTATGGGGCCATGCATCTGATGAAGTGGGCTGTAGCCCATGAAAGCTTATGCTCAAATAAATTTGTTAGTCTCTAAGGTGCCACAAGTACTCCTGTTCTTTTTGCGGATACAGACTAACACAGCTGCTACTCTGAAACCTGTCATTATGCAAGGCACTGCATTTAGCCGTATGGAGTGGAAATCCATCAACTTCATGAAAAAACTCATACAGATACAGACAGACATCATGTTCCTTTCCAAATGCAAACAGATGGACATCATACCAAAAGGACTAAAGGTAAGAAATCCATTACAATCTACATATCACACAGACTATGCTGAGAGACTGTGTCACACACTCTCAAAGAAACTGCGAAACCACCTGATCAGCATCCTATACAGCAAACAGGGAAAGATTAAGAATGAGCTCTCAAAACTGGATACTCTCATAAAAAACCAACGTTCCACACAAACTTCCTCATGGATAGACTTTACAAAAACTAGACAAGCCATTTACAACACAAACTTTGCCTCTCTACAAAGGAAAAAGGACACTAAACTATCTAAACTGCTACATGCCACAAAGAGCCACTACAGTAGTTCCCTTAACCCACCCAACAATATTGTTAATCTTTCCAGCTATACTCGTAGCCCAGCAGAAGAGTCTGTCCTATCTTGGGGCCTCTCCTTTTGTCCCTCCAGACCCACAAACATGATACAGTTCTGTGGTGACCTAGAATCCTACTTTCGACATCTCCAATTCAAAGAATATTTCCAACATACCTCTGAACAGCATACTAACCCACAGAATCCTCCCTACCAACACTACAAAAAAGGATTCTGCATGGACTCCTCCGGACGGTCGAAACAACAGACTGGACTTCTACATAGATTGCTTCTGTCAATGTGCAAAGGCTGAAATTGTGGAAAAGCAACATCAGTTGCCCCATAACCTCAGCCGTGCTGAACACAATGCTATCTACAGCCTCAGAAACAACTCTGACATCATAATCAAAAAGGTTGACAAAGGAGGTGCTGTCGTCATCATGAATAAATTGGAATATGAAAAAGAGGCTGCTAGACAGCTCTCTAACACCACATTCTACAGGCCATTATCCTCTGATCCCACTGAGGATTACCTAAAGAAACTACACCATCTGCTAAAAAAAACTCCCTGACAAAGCACAGAAACAAATCTGTACAGACACATGCCTAGAACCCCGACCAGGAGTATTCTATTTGTTACCCAAGATCCATAAACCTGGAAATCCTGGACGCCCCATCATCTCAGGCATTGCCACCCTAACATCAGGATTGTCTGGCTATGTGGACTCTCTCCTCAGGCCCTACGCTACCAGCACTCCCAGCTATCTTTGAGACATCACTGACTTCCTGAGGAAAGTACAATCCATCGGTGATCTTCCAGAAAACACCATCCTGGCCACTATGGACGTAGAAGCCCTCTACACCAATATTCCACACAAAGATGGACTACAAGCTATCAGGAACAGTATTCCCGATAATGTCACAGCTAACCTGGTGGCTGAACTTTGTGACTTTGTCCTCACCCACAACTATTTCACATTTGGGGAAAATATATACCTTCAAATCAGCGGCACTGCTATGGGTACCCGCATGGCCCCACAGTATGCCAACATTTTTATGGCTGACTTAGAACAACGCTTCCTTAGCTCTCGTCCCCTAACGCCCCTACTCTACTTGTGCTACATTGATGACATCTTCATCATCTGGACCCCTGGAAAAGAAGCCCTTAAGGAATTCCACCATGATTTCAATAATTTCCATCCCACCATCAACCTCAGCCTAGATCAATCTACACAAGCGGTCCATTTCCTGGATACTACTGTGCTGATAAGCGATGGTCACATAAATACCACCCTATACCGGAAACCTACTGACCGCTATACTAACCTGCATGCCTCCAGCTTCCATCCAGGACACACAACACGATCCATTGTCTACAGCCAAGCTCTAAAATACAACCGCATTTGCTCCAATCCCTCAGACAGAGACAAGCACCTACAAGATCTCTATCAAGCATTCTTAAAACTACAATACCCACCTGCTGAAGTGAAAAAACAGA
>NW_020686414.1:0-5520 GCF_002925995.2 Terrapene triunguis
GGACCGCGGCAGGCAGCAACGTGCCACTCAGAGTCGGCTTGCGTGCCATGTTTGGCACGCGTGCTGTAGGTTGCCGACCCCTGGGTTAACCCAACACTAATATATATATATTCTAAAATTCTAGTATGGAAGAGCACCTATGCACTTTCACACATGGAAGGAGTTCCTCATAAGCATCCACAAAGCCCCTCCTCATTGTCCTTCTAATCCCTCCTTAAAACTCTGCTCTGTGATTAGTCATCTGGTGTGCTGTGACCACTGCTTACCATTCTTATCAATTAATTGTTACCATGTGCTCCCTCTGTCTGTTGTATCCACCTGGTATCCCTGCTCTTCTTAGATTGTAAGCTCTGCATTATCTTTTGTTATGTGTTTGTATAGTTATGTCTAGGACCGGGGTCCTGATTCATGATTGCAAACCCTGGACACAATCACAATACATATAAATAATAATTATAATTAAAGGTAAGTGAGAACAATATATTTACAGATTCCTTCCACTGTGTGTGGAAGGACTGAGATCTGAATTATGTCAGTGGGTTCTATTTATGGAAAATAGTTACAGGTGTAAGTTTTTGAAGTGTAACTGGAAATCTGCCATGCTTCCTGAAATTCAAAATTGCATTCACCTCCCAAACAAAAGGGACTCTTCTAAAGGTCACCCCACAAATTACCTGCCCTACTCATATGCTATGAGAAACGTGCACTTTGGGGAAGAATATTACCCCACTGGGAGACACACAGCAAGTTCTTTCCTAGGAGCAAAGCTTTCCAGAGGAACATGTGGTATTTTTATAGTTCACGTTTGGCATTTCCACTTTTAAAGCTCTGTACAAACATGAACTAATCCAAAACATTCTTTGAGGGAAGTTAGTAAATATTATCCCCAATTTACAGAAAGGGAAACAGATACAGAGAGGGTAAGTAACTTGGAAGAGCACCAAGGCATCACAGTGAGTTAGTAGGAGGTGAGACTGGAACTGGGGAGCTCCTGCTCCGAGTGCCAGGTTTAATCCACTATATAACTGCCTCTTTCCCTCAGTTTACAACCAGTGATGCTGACAGCAAACCATCCAGCTCCACCTATGGTGGTTAGAGAAACCTTCAGTGTGGCATCAAATGTTAGCCCATTTTAAAAAAATTTCCTGTTCTGGCAAGTGCTTTGTATTCAGAAATGATGGGCTTGAGCTGCAGATCTCAGATCTGGATTTTAAATGCCCCAAGGTTTAGAATGGTTGAGCCTGGGATTTTGGTTTGAGAAACCAGGAACAAAATATGTCTCTTGCTCCAGATTTTAATTCAAACCCCAGAGATGCTAAGATCTGGGCCTCTCTCTGTTTTATAGAATCATAGCTGTTAGAGTCAGAAAACACCAATAGAGTTTTGCCAATAGAAGATACAGTCTCATGACAGAGGACATATCCAATATTAAATCAACACTGTATTTAGGGACACATTTAAAACCAGCCAATCTTCAGTGTCACTGGGGCAGTCAGTTGTTGAAGTGGACTTATAGGCATTTAACTATCCAATTTGCAGGTGTGAATCGGCTAGTAAAAAGGTAGACTTGTAAATCATTATGTTCTACCTACTTTTAAAATGTGCCAGAAGGCTGAGAAGAAACCTGTCATTTCTTGGTTAGACAAGTTTGATTCACTAGGACTAAACTGTATTATATTTTCATTCTCACTATAACAATTTTCAAACTGTCCAAATAATTCCTGCTTTATGGCAGCCATAGAAAACAAAACACCTGTGTATAACCATAGCTGTGTCTATTAGAGCCTTTCTAAACAAGAATCAGTCCAACCATATATACATGCTTGTAAAATGGAAGAGTTTAAATAAGTTTCAGGTAGTAAATCATGGGGTATTCATGTTCATTTACATTTTTGTCTTTAAAGACTCCGGGTAAAAAAAATAATCCCACCCCATAAGAATCAAGTCCCAGTGATCACTGTTTATTTGTGAGGGACTGTTTGTTTTTGCCTGTGCTTGCTTAATCAAAAGGACCAAAAAGGTTAAACAAAGACCTTGGGCAATGCATGATATCATGTCGGGGGGAAAAAAAAGTCTGAAAAACTGGAGATACTTGAATCCTCCAGATTTCTTAAGGATCAACCCAGTGTGAATAGGAAAACATTTAATTAGCCTTCACGCTTAGCACAGCAGCCACAGTAGTTGTCACATTGTCAGCTAATTGTATTGCAAAGTGTTCTTTCTACAGTTTTCACGTTTTTAAGCAAGCTTATTTTTCCAAGACTGGATTTTGCCTGTTGGTTTTGTGTTTTCTTTTTTATCTCATTGTTTTGTTAATCATGTTAGGAGAGGTTGATCAGAAATGAAATGTAAATTAATCTGATTCGCAATTAGCACTCCACATGGCTATAGCATAGATAAATTTGCAAGTTATAATTATGTTATGCAATAGTTAAGAAAGATAATAGCATTAACCCATTGATTTCAAAGGGATTTAAGCATGGGCTTAAGTGGTAAGGCTGAATAGCAATGACTTTAAAGCACGGGTTTAAGTGCTTTGCTAAACTAGTGCTTTAAACTGTAAATTCTATGGGGCAGGGACCATGTCTGTATGCGTGTTTCTACAGCACCTAAAACACTGAGCCCCAAACCGGACAGGGTCATTTGGGCAGTACCATAATAAAAATATTTAATAGTAGTAACAACAACAACTGTAATAATAATACGGATGGGTCTGAATCTAAACCTCCGATGTAAATAGCCTGTACTTTGAGAATGAAGATATCCAAATCCAAACTATGTAGCTAGCCCCAACATCTGTAATGGTCAGGACCAGAAACACAAGATCCAAGCACTACCACGCTTTGGGTCTGCAGCCCTGGTCCAGAGGTAATGGTGACAAACTGGTGCAATTGATTGCTTCAGCAGCCTTTCACCTCCGAAGACATGGATGTGCACAGTTTTGCTCAGAAATAAGATTAATTTGGTCATCTTGGTTTAATCAAGTGTTTAAGCAATTTATAATGGGGCTTAGGAATGGGTTAATGGTAGTGGCAGTTGAGAGCTGTTGCATGTAAAGAGTTCTGAAAAAGAAGCTATTTCCAATGCAGAGCAAGAAGTTTTATTGGTCTTACAAAAACCAGGCATAGAGCTGGTCGGAAATTTTCAGACAGAACTTTTTCCATCAGAAAATGCCAATCTGTCGAAAGTTTAATTTAACGTAAATGTGACAGTATTGATGAAAGTTAGTTTGGGGAAAAAAAGCATTTTGAGAAGGCTGAAACATTCCATTTTGACCTT
Source organism: Terrapene triunguis (assembly GCF_002925995.2). Lineage (NCBI taxonomy): Eukaryota > Metazoa > Chordata > Testudines > Emydidae > Terrapene > Terrapene triunguis. Next base: position 3,280 of record NW_020686414.1, read on the forward strand.
TTCAGAATGGACCATTTCAATTTTCTGTTTCAAAATGATTTTTCATGCTTTTAAAATTCTATATGATCTAATATCATATAAAATAAAAAATAAAAATCAGAACAACATGTTTTTGATTTTATCAAAACAAAATGTTTTGATCAATCCTAAACTAAAAAAAAACCCAAATTTTATTTTGTGGGGAATTTTTTTTTTTTTTTGGTTCTGTTTTCGAAGAAATTTCTTGTGTTAGAATCATAGAATTAGAAAATATTAGGGTTGGAAGAGACCTCAGGAGGTCATCTAGTCCAATCTCCTGCTCAAAGCACGACCAACACCAACTAAATCATCCCAGCCAGGGCTCTGTCAAGCCGGGCCTTAAAAACCTCTAAGGAAGGAGATTCCACCACCTCCTAGGTAACCCATTCCAGTGCTTCACCACCCTCCTAGTGAAATAGTGTTTCCTAATATCCAACCTCCCCCACTGCAACTTGAGACCATTGCTTCTTGTTCTGTCATCTGCCACCACTGAGAACAGCCTAGCTCCATCCTCTTTGGAACCCCCCTTCAGGTAGTTAAAGGCTGCTATCAAATCCCCCCTCACTCTTCTCTTCTGCAGACTAAATAACCCCAGTTCCCTCAGCCTCTCCTCATAAGTCATGTGCCCCAGCCCCCTAATCATTTTTGTTGCCCTCTGCTGGACTCTCTCCAATTTGTCCACATCCCTTCTGTAGTGGGAGGACCAAAACTGGACACAGTACTCCAGGTGTGGCCTCACCAGTGCCGAATAGAGGGGAATAATCACGTCCCTCGATCTGCTGGCAATGCTCCTACTAATACAGCCCAATATGCCATTGGCCTTCTTGGCAACACGGGCACACTACTGACTCATATCCAGCTTCTCATCCACTGTAATCCCCAGATCCTTTTCTGCAGAACTACTGCTTAGCCAGTCGGTCCCCAGCCTGTAGTGGTGCATGGGATTCTTCCTTCCTAAGTGCAGGACTCTGCACTTGTCCTTGTTGAACCTCATCAGATTTCTTTTGGCCCAATCCTCCAATTTGTCTAGATCACTCTGGACCCTATCCCTACCCTCCAGCATATCTACCTCTCCCCCCAGTTTAGTGTCATCTGCGAACTTGCTGAGAGTGCAATTCATCCCATCATCCAGATCATTAATAAAGATGTTGAACAAAACCAGCCCCATGACCGACCCCTGGGGCACTCTGCTTGATACCGGCTGCCAACTAGACATCGAGCCGTTGATCACCACCTGTTGAGCCTGACAATCTAGCCAGCTTTCTATCCACCTTATAGTCCATTCATCCAATCCATACTTCTTTAACTTGCTGGCAAGAATACTGTGGGAGACAGTATCAAAAGCTTTGCTATGGTCAAGATATATCACATCCACTGCTTTCCCCATATCCACAGAGCCAGTTATCTCATCATAGAAGACAATCAGGTTAGTCAGGCATGACTTGCCCTTGGTGAATCCATGTTTACTGTTCCTGATCATCACCTTCCTCTCCTCCAAGTGCTTCAAAATGGATTCCTTAAAGACCTGCTCCATGATTTTGCCGGGGACTGAAGTGAGGGTGACTGGTCTGTAGTTCCCCGGGTTCTCTTGCTTCCCTTTTTTAAATATGGGCACTATATTTGCCTTTTTCCAATCATCCGGGACCTCTCCCAATCACCACGAATTTTCAAAGATAATGGCCAATGGCTCTGCAATCACATCAGCCTACTCCCTCAGCACCCTTGGATGCATTAGATCTGGACCCACGGACTTGTGCGTGTCCAACTTTTCTAAATAGTCCTTAATCTGTTCTTTCACCCCTGAAGGCTGCTCACCTCCTCCCCATACTGTGTTGCCCAGAGCAGCAGTCTGGGAGCTGACCTTGTCTGTGAAGACTGAGGCAAAAAAAGCATTGAGTATTTCAGCTTTTTCCATATCATCTGTCACTATGTTGCCTCCCCCGTTCAGTAAGGGTCCCACACTTTCCCTGACCTTCTTCTTGTTGCTAACATACCTGTAGAAACCCTTCTTGTTACCCTTCACATCCATTGCTAGCTGCAACTCCAATCGTGCCTTGGCCTTCCTGATTACACCCCTGTAATATTTTTATACTCCTCCCTAGTCATCTGTCCAAATTTCCGCTTCTTGTAAGCTTCCTTTTCGAGTTTAAGCTCACCGAAGATTTCACTGTTAAGCCAAGCTAGTCGCCTTCCATATTTGCTATTCTTTCTGCACATCGGAAT
>NW_020686415.1:0-1004 GCF_002925995.2 Terrapene triunguis
CCTCCCCTTCCCATCCCAATCCCCCTCCCCAGTCCTCCTCACTGCCCTCCCAAACCCCCACCCCGGTCCTCCTCACTGCCCAGCCAAGCCCTCTTCTTCCATTCCCCTCCCCACTGCCCATCTCCAACCTCTCCTTCCCATCCCATCCCCACTCCCCATCACTCCCCACTGCCCATCCCCCTCCCCATTATCCCCATCCCCCTCCCCAGTCCTCCTCACTACCCATCCCCAATCTCCCCTCCCTATCCCAATCCCCCTCCTCAGTCCTCCTCACTGCCCAACCAAGCCATCCCCTTCCTAACCCAATCCCTCTCCCCAGTCTTCCTCCCCTTCCCAATCCCCCTCCCCATCACTCCCCACTGCCCATCCCCAATCTCCCCTTCCCATCCCGCTCCCCATTATTCCCTTCCCATCCCGCTCCCCATTATTCCCTTCCCATCCCGCTCCCTCTCCCCAGTCCTCCTCACTGCTCATCCCCATTATCCCCTTCCCATCCCAATCCCCCTTCTCAGTCCTCCTGACTGCCCAACCAAGCCATCCCCCTCCCATCCCAATCCCCCTCCCCATTATTCCCTTCCCATCCCAATCCCTCTCCCCAGTCCTCCTCACTGCTCATCCCCAACCTCCCCTTCCCATCCCAATCCCCCTCCCCAGTCCTCCTCACTGCCCATCCCAATCCCAATCCCCCTCCCCAGTCCTCCTCACTGCCCATCCCCAACCCCCCTCGAGGGCCCAGTCCTCCTCACTGCCCAACCAAGCCATCCCCTCCCATCCCCAATCTCCCCTTCCCATCCCCCTCCCCAATATCCCCTTCCCATCCCCCTCCCCATTCCAATCCCCCCGTCCTCCTCACTGCCCATCCCCAACCTCCTCTCCTTTCCCATCCCAACCCCCCTCCCCAGTCCTCCTCACTGCCCAGCCAAGCCCTTTCTTCCATTCCCCTCCCCAACCTCTCCTTCCCATCACTCCCCACTGCCCATCCCCCTCCCCAACCTCCCCTCCCT
>NW_020686416.1:0-4712 GCF_002925995.2 Terrapene triunguis
CCAGTGTATATATGTGTAGGCCAGGTTTGGACGGGAAGAGAGAACACCTGCTGACAGCTGATGTCTAGAGTGTTCCAACACCTGCCTATTTCAAATGTAAATCACTGATTCTACTGCAGAATTTTACAATTACATATAGTTTGAGGGCTTTATGCAAATCCCTGATTCCCTTCTCCCTTATACTGGTGTAAATCAGAGATAAATCTGTTGAAATTAATGAAGTAATTGGTGCTAATGAAAGAAAAAGAACAGGACTAGTATGGTTTAAGAACAATTTGAACATGAATTACTTTATAAGAAAACATTGCAATAGAATATCAGACTATTTCATGCCTTATGAAATGCATTTAGAAACCTTTAATCAAGAAATACAGCAATAGTTTGAAACACTAAAATATCACTACTGTCCGTAGCAGTCCTTTGGACTACTACTGCAGAATACTAAAGTACTTAAATTTATATAGGGAGTACCAGTAGGATGCTTCCTTTAGACTTGTAAAAAGTGACAGAGTCCTGTGGCACCTTATACTAACAGACATATTGGAGCATAAGCTTTCGTGGGTGACATGCATCTGATGAAGTGCGTATTCACCCACGAAAGCTTGTGCACCAATATGTCTGTTAGTCTATAAGGTGCCACAGGACTCTTTGTCGCTTTTTACAGATCCAGACTAACACGGCTACCCCTCTGATCCTTTAGACTTCATATCAGTGATTGCTCCCATTTTTAAAATTATACCCAGTTGTTCTCTGCCTTATCAACTGTATACATATTGGGGGGAGGAGGGATTTAAAAATATTTGAAGTGATATGAATCAAGCACTCAGGTTGTCCCAGTAACTGACTTAATCACAGGCTGCTGAAAACACCAGTGTTCGTGGATTATCCCTGGTTTAGAATGCCTATTCCATCCCTCTCCACTTCACACTTCAGAGCTAAGAATGTCAACAGCCCCACATTCTTCTCAACTACAATAAAACAAAGCAGTATTGTGTTCTTTGCTAATTCATTTATTTAAAGACAAGACCCAGACAATACTATTTGCAAGGGATGAATTAGCTGTATTCAGACTGTTTGGACTGACCTGGTACTTGTTGCTGCCTGGATTTAAAGATGACAACACATTCTTCAGTATGATTAGTGTATTTGCAGCCCATTTACTTTTTAAAAAGAAGTTCACCCCAAAAGGGCTTGGAACCAAAGATTTTTAAACAAATCTACAGAGAACTTGCAGTGGCTTAAAAAATAAAATTGCTGAATATTTAAAGCTTTCTTCATCTAAATGGCTGCAGTTGCTAGGCAACATGGACCACATATACGGAAGTGTCCTTTGCTGTGACGTGTTGTGCTTTATTTTAGAAAATCTTGGAATATGTTTTATAGCAAGCCATGACTGTATATTAGTCTGTTTTTTTTGTACTGTATTGTTAAATATGTAATTTTTTGTTAGATGAATACGTAATTTTTTGTTAGAAGAATAAGTTCCACATCCACTAGAACCTCAGAGGACTGTGGGGAGAGTTAGAGGAAGGCATCCAAAGCACATAAACATTGCTGTGTATAGTTCACTGATTAAGCATGAATGGGGAATCCTTCCATGGTGGCAAGTAGTTCAGAAACTCAGTCATGGTATAGGCTTCCCTGTGTGAAAAAATGATCCCAAGGGGCTGTAGGCAACTATGCAACATGATTCCATGAGGTGCTGAGGGCTCTCAACTCTCACTAGATGCAATAGGAATTGAGGAAGATCAGTATCTGAAGGCTGGTCTACACTGGGAACTTACATTGGCATAGCTACATCTCTCAGATGTGTGAAAAATCCACACCCCTGAGAGATGCAGCTAAGCTGACCTAAACCCTGGTGTAGACAGCATAGGTGCCGATTCCGTGGGTGCTCTGGGGCTGGAGCATCCACGGGGAAAAATCAGTGGGTGCTCTGCACCCACCAGCAGCCAAGTTCCTCTCCCCCCCTCACTTCACCTCCTCCTCTGCCTCCTCCCGTGAGTGTGCCGCGTCCCCACTCCTCCGCCTACCTCCCAACGCTTGCCCACCACCAAACAGCTGTTTGGCAGTGTAGCAAGCTCCAGGAGGGTGGGGGGAGGAGCGGGAACGTGGCAAGCTCAGGGGAGGAGGCGGGGAAGAGGCAGGGCCAGGGATTTGGAGAAGGAGTCGGAATAGGGGCAAGGAGGGGGCAGAGTTGGGGGGGGGACTTTGGGGAAGGGTTTGGAATGGGGTCGGGGCAGGGGCGGAGTTGGGGTGGGGCCGGGGGCGGGGGGGGGGCCGAGCACCCACCGGCGCGAGCAGAAGTCGGCGCCTATGGTAGACAGCATTAGGCTAATGGAATAATTCTTCTGTTGACCTAGCTACCACCTCTAGGAGAGGTGGATTAACGAAGCGATGGGGAAACCCCTCTCACTGCTGTAGTGAGTGATTACACTGAAGTAGTCCAGTTGTGCTGCTGTAAGATTTTAAGTGTAGACATACACAGAACTGATGCCCTAGAGAGTATCAGAGACAGGGAGAGAACGCTAAGTAAAAATCATTAACAACCACACTTTGCATTTAGATAGTAACTTTCATCCGATGATCACAAATCACTTTACAGGCAATTAATGAAACCACAACAACCCCTTCAAGTAGCAACAGTAGGAGTTATTTCTGTTATACACTTTAATAACCCAACGTTCAAAGTGTTAAGTAACTGGCCTAAGGCACATGGGAAGTTAGTGGCATGGCCAGGAGTAACAACCAATCACATGTTCTAACTCAGCAGATATGGTACATTGAAACAGGAGTGACAGCTCTCACAGTGCCAGTCAAGGAAGAGGAGGAGAGCTGCTTTTATGTTCATGGAGAGGAGATGGGAGGTCTTCCTATGCTATTAGCAGTAGAAGGAAAGCTGTGGTTTCCTCTAGTCCCTTTACTTTAACCCTTTTTCTAAACTTTAAGCAGTTGGGCTGAATTAAATTTTTCCACTGAAACTTTTTGCTGCTGAAAAATGCAGATTTAGGTCGACAAACATTTCTGAATTTGTGTTGATTTTGGTGAATATTTTCAGTTAAAACAAAACAAAAAAAACCTGGAAATGTTGAAACAAACCATGTCCACATTAACAAATGTCTCATTCTGATTTTACACATTGGAGGACAAGGTGGAGCCCTGCTTATAACTTTAGCCCAGTGATTAGGGCACTCACCAGAGACGTCTGAATCCCCCATTTTGGAGCAGAGACTGGAACTCAGGTCTCTACTCTCCCATGAGCGTACCTCACTATCAACTATAGGCTATTCTGGGTAGAGGGGGTCATCTCTCTCAGTCTTCCCTGTTGAAGCTGTTCTACTTTGTATAACTAATTAGACAGTTATGGGAGCAGAGACTGGAATGCAGGTCCCTTAGTGCCCAAACCCTTAGGCTATAGAGTCATTCTCAATCTCCATCTCTAGCCCAATGATTATTTAATTATTCACACAGAGTGGAACAGCTTCAACAGGAGAGATTGAGAGAGACCCACCCCATAGCCCAGTGATTAAAGCATTCTCCTTAGAGGGGAGAGACCTGAGTTCCAATCCCTGCTCCAGAGCAGAGATTCAAACCTGCATATCTTGTATGCTAAGGACAGCTATCAAAAGGAGTGCTGTTAAAGAACACCTATATGGCTTCTAGGACTGCCATGTCCATTGATTATAATGAGAAATGTCAGCTAATTGATCATAGTGAATTTGTCCATATTAGGAGGCATGGACCTGAGGTGGTGACACTCAAAGGGGGCTTTAAATGACTAGAAACTAAATTGGAGAGAACTGAAGACATCCTTAAATGTTGACAAATCACAGGCCTACGCTTATGGGTCACATTCCCAGAGACAGTGATAAAAAACAACAACAACGAATACTAAAATGCAATGAAAAGATGAGGCTTTGAACAACTGGGTTTGGCTGGGGGCAATAGCAGTACATTTCAGAATTTCCAGGCCAGTTTCCATTAGTGGTTGAGTGATTGGATTTCTGTATAGTGCTGGTATGCATTAACATTGAGAGATTTTCCTCTGAATTCTGTTTTAAAGGTGCCTCTGTTTTAGCAAATCCTTTTGTTTGTTACTTCCATCTTTCACTCGTGATTTGGAAAGAAAGAAGCACATTTCTGACATTTTTGTCTCAAAATGTCAAATGCAGCCTTTCAGTGGCCTGTTTTTAAGGGATACCAGTGTTGGTCTAGTTTGTTTACTAATGATACTTAATTTGCTTTTGTTGCATGTTTTTCAATGTCCTAAGTTAGTGGGCATCTTTTTCCTCTCGTTAGGGAGGGTTTTCAAAAACGCTCAGCTTTGGTCTAAATCTGCTCCTGTTGCAGTCTGCTCAGCAGTTTTGAAAATCCCACATTTAATGGCAAATGGAAGAAATTATTATTGGAACTGTTAGTAAATGAGATGTAATAATCTCTCTCTCTCTTCCTAGGGAGTTAAGTGCATCTGAAAAATACCCAGTTGGCATCACTGCTTTTTTACAAAAGAGATTATAGTGTGGTCAGATGCAGTGGGCCCCCATTTATGAAAAAATATGATAATTTGCTCTCATATCCATTGACCATGATGAGAGACTGCCAGTTGATGTCTACTGCTGTGGTTGGTTTTCTGAAATAGGAACTGGAAGATTCCCAGCCCGTGCTAGTTAGTCTTAAAGCCTCATCTTGGAAAAGTCTCCAGCTCTGGAGAT
>NW_020686417.1:0-3194 GCF_002925995.2 Terrapene triunguis
AACACCACATTCTACAGGCCATTATCCTCTGATCCCACTGAGGATTACCTAAAGAAACTACACCATCTGCTAAAAAAACTCCCTGACAAAGCACAGGAACAAATCTGTACAGACATATGCCTAGAACCTCGACCAGGGGTATTCTATTTGCTACCCAAGATCCATAAACCTGGAAATCCTGGATGCCCCATCATCTCAGGCATTGGCACCCTAATGTCAGGCTTGTCTGGTTATGTGGACTCTCTTCTCAGGCCCTTTGCTACCAGCACTCCCAGCTATCCTTGAGACACCACTGACTCCTGAGGAAACTACTATCTATAGGTGATCTTCCAGAAAACACCATCCTGGCCACTATGGACGTAGAAGCCCTCTACACCAATATTCCACACAAAGATGGACTACAAGCTATCAGGAACAGAATCCCCGATAATGTCACAGCTAACCTGGTGGCTGAACTTTGTGACTTTGTCCTCACCCACAACTATTTCACATTTGGGGACAATATATAACTTCAAGTCAGCGGCACTGCTATGGGTACCCGCATGGCCCCGCATGCCAACATTTTTATGGCTGACTTAGAACAACGCTTCCTTAGCTCTCGTCCCCTAACGCCCCTACTCTACTTGCGCTACATTGATGACATCTTCATCATCTGGACCCATGGAAAAGAAGCCTTTGAGGAATTCCACCATGATTTCAATAATTTCCATCCCACCATCAACCTCAGCCTAGATCAATCCACACAAGCAGTCCATTTCCTGGACACTACTGTGCTAATAAGCGATGGTCACATAAATACCACCCTATACCGGAAACCTACTGACCGCTACACTTACCTACATGCCTCCAGCTTCCATCCAGGACACACCACACGATCCATTGTCTACAGCCAAGCTGTAAGATATAACCACATTTGCTCCAATCCCTCAGACAGAGACAAGCACCTACAAGATCTCTATCAAGCATTCTTAAAACTACAATACCCACCTGCTGAAGTGAAAAAACAGATTGACAGAGCCAGACGAGTACCCAGAAGTCACCTCCTACAAGACAGGCCCAACAAAGAAAATAACAGAACACCACTAGCTGTCACCTTCAGCCCCCAACTAAAACCTCTCCAGCGCATCATCAAAGATCTACAACCTATCCTGAAAGATGATCCCTCACTCTCACAGATCTTGGGAGACAGACCTGTCCTCGCTTACAGACAACCCCCCAACCTAAAGCAAATACTCACCAGCAACCACACATCACTGAACAAAAACACTGACCCAGGAACCTATCCTTGTAACAAAGCCCGATGCCAACTCTGTCCACATATCTATTCAAGTGACATCATCATAGGACCTAATCACATCAGCCATACCATCAGGGGCTCATTCACCTGCACATCTACCAATGTGATATATGCCATCATGTGCCAGCAATGCCCCTCTGCCATGTACATTGGCCAAACCGGACAGTCTCTACACAAAAGAATTAATGGACACAAATCTGACATCAGGAATCATAATACTCAAAAACCCGTGGGAGAACACTTTAACCTGTCTGGTCATTCAATGACAGACCTGCGGGTGGCTATCTTACAACAGAAAAACTTCAAAAACAGACTCCAACGAGAGACTGCTGAGCTGGAATTGATATGCAAACTAGATACAATCAATTTAGGATTAAATAAGGACTGGGAATGGCTGAGCCATTACAAACATTGAATCTATCTCCCCTTGTAAGTATTCTCACACTTTTTATCAAACTGTCTGTACTGGGCTAGCTTGATTATCACTTCAAAAGTTTTTTTTCACTTACTTAATTGGCCTCTCAGAGTTGGTAAGACAACTCCCACCTGTTCATGCTCTCTCTCTCTCTCTGTGTGTGTGTGTGTGTGTGTGTGTGTGTGTGTGTGTGTATATATATCTCCTCAATATATGTTCCATTCTATGCATCCGAAGAAGTGGGCTGTAGCCCACGAAAGCTTATGCTCAAATAAATTTGTTAGTCTCTAAGGTGCCACAAGTACTCCTGTTCTTTAAGCACGTATCCACTTCAATGGGAGCTTCAACAGGAGAGACTGAGGGAGCAGTGCTGATTCCAACTGGCTGTCCTTTTAAAGCAACGAATCTGGGGTCAAATCAACCAGTGTCAGAAGAAAGTTCTGCCCAACCTAGGATGATAGGTGCATATTCATATCACTTAGTCACCAGGGGCCAGGTCCTGAGGGCCCCCAACTCCTATTGGCAAGGTCCTGGGTACTCTGCACCAAGCTGGATGTATCTTCTGCAGCAAGGCCCCCAAACTTCTGTAACTCGATGTTACAGTGAACTGGAAATTCTGTAGTGGCTTCAGGTAACTTAAATAGAAGATTTTTTTGTTATTGAATTAAACCAGTACAAAGTTAATTACTAGGGCCCTACCAAATTCACTGTCCATTTTGTCAATTTCACAGTCACAGGATTTTTAAAATTGTAAATTTAATGATTTCAGCTATTAAAATCTGAATTTCATGGTGTTGTAATAGTAGTGGTCCTGACCCAAAAAGGAGTTGTTGGGGGGTGGTGTCACAAGGTTATTGTAGGGAAGGGTTGCACTGCTGCTGGTGGGGTGCTGCCTTCAGAGCTGGACGACTGGCTAACAGCTGCTGCTCTCCAGCCACCCAGCTCTGAAGGCAGTGCAGAAGTAAGGGTGGCAAAACTGTGACCCCCCCTGCAAGTCCCTTTTGGGTCAGGACCCGCAGTTTGAAAAATGCTGGTGAAATCTGTATAGTATAAAGTAAAAGAACATAAAAGACCAGATTTCATGGGAGAGACCAGTTTTCATGGTCTGTGACACATTTTTCCTGGCTGTGAATTTGGCAAGGCCCTAGTCATTACCTTATTATTTTGATGTTTTGGGGGGATGAAATCGGGGGTTTTAGCAGATGGGTAGGGACCTCTTGGGAATTTTGACAACTCAGATTATGGACAGACACACTATCTGGATGTTGCCACTAAAATAACCAGCAGTTAAATGGTTAACACTATAGGCATTTTATTGCTATCATTAGGTTTCATAGTTAACAAGCCAGATGGGATGAATGGGCCAGTTCACACCGCTCTTAAAGCTATTGTCTCTACAGATTCAAGAAGAAAACTTGTTCTACTGGTTTGCACAGGGTTCTGATATGAAAGGTTTTCATTGCTCCTAGAAGATACAGGTGC
>NW_020686418.1:0-1254 GCF_002925995.2 Terrapene triunguis
CTCCCTGCAGTGGTCCCCTTCGAGGAGGTGTGGAGCCGCAGTTACTGTCGCGCTCTGGAGACCCTGGTGGACGTGCTGGGCGAGTTCCCCCACGAGGCTGAGCACGTGTTCAAGCCGTCCTGTGTCCCGCTGCGGCGCTGCGCTGGCTGCTGCGGCGACGAGGACCTGGAGTGTGTCGCCGTGGAGACCCGCCCCGTGGCCATGCAGGTGGGCCCGGGGGTGGGGGGCACTCCGACCCCCGGGCTCCGGCCCTGTCTTGTGTGGGGCTGTGGCTGGCAAACGGGCCGCTGTGCTCCTGCCCGGGCTCCCCCGGCCACAGGGGGAGTGCCGGCACCCAGTGCTGACAGGAGACCTTGGCTCTGCCAGGATAGGGTGACCAGACAGCAAGTGTGAAAAATCGGGACGTGGGTGGGGGGTAATAGGAGCCTATATAAGAAAAAGACCCAAAATCGGGACTGTCCCTATAAAATCAGGACATCTGGTCACCCTAGGCCCATCTAGCCCGGTATCCCGCCTCCTGCGGTGGCTGGTCCCAGCTGCCTTAGGGGAAGGTGCACAGAGCCCCCAGGTGGTTAACTCTGGAATAATCTGGCCGGGGATGGAGGGCGGGGGCGGGGGTGGCTCGTCCTCTGACCCCGTGGAGTGTAACCGGCTGTTCCCTGGGCCAGAGACACGTCTGGCCAGCTCTGGCTCCCGCTCGGCTCTTGGCCTGGCTGAGACCTTGTGGCGGTGAGTCCTACAGGCTGCTGGTGCCCTAGTAGGGTCCAGTATGTACGATCTGTATTTCGTGGGGCCTAGGGGCCGCGGGCAGACCTGCGTCCCATGGGGCGGGGGAGCACTTTCCCCACCAGCTCCCTGTCTCCTGCCCTGGGCACCGGCTTCCCTCCCATTTGGCCAGCTGGGAGCCCCCCAGCCTGGTCAGTACTTGGCCTTGCTGCTGCCCGGGAGAACTGAGCTTGGCCAGGGGTGCGGCGGCCCAGGGGGTGGCATGGGGTGGGCTGGGTACCAATGAGCTGCATCCTCCCGCCAGGTCGTCCGCCTCAGTCCGATCCAGGGGAAGAGTCAGCAGGAGGAGATGAGGTTCACTGAGCACAGCCGCTGCGCGTGCAGGTGAGGGGGGCACGGCCGGCGCCTGCAGGTGGGGGGAGGGTTACAGCCGGCCCGTGCAGGTGGGGGGGGGTTATGGCTGGCGCATGCAGGTGAGGGGGGGAACCTGTGGCCGGGTACAAGCATAGGTGGAACACAGGTAGATGG
>NW_020686419.1:0-5996 GCF_002925995.2 Terrapene triunguis
CTGTAGCTCTACTGTTCTTGCCAGTGGCATGCTTGGGGGAACCTTAGGGCAGAGAGAAGAGTTTTACCACTTCATCTCAGTATAAAGTAGCCACAGTGAAGTGGCCTCAGAGCAGTCAGATGTCCACAACAGACGCCCCCTGGAGAAGGGGCAGCCTGGGAAGGGAGAGCGCAGATGAGCGGAGCTCAAACTAAAGTTTATGAACCTATCAACAGCATGTGCCATCCATATGCACCCCTTGCTGCCAGGTCCAGCAGTGGAGGTGCACCCTTCCTCGATTTCCCTGAGTGGCTTTAGCATGTCACACAGCATCCCCATTACCAAGGGTCTGATTTACTACTGGGAAGTTCACAGAAATGCATGACTGAACTACACCCAGGCTTCTCAGCCAGGAAACAGACTACGTCTGAGTTTATCAATCCCACAGCCAAGCCCTTTGCTAACTCTCATCCTTGATTTTTCCCCTGGAGCCAGGGCTTTCCTGCTAACTGCAACTCTTCTCCCGACGGCACATGGCTGTAGGGAGCCCAGACTGTGAGGAGCCATTTCCTTTCCTTGGGAACCCCTCTTCTTAGGAGTAGTCTCCCTAACGGACATCTGCTGCCTTTTATCAGAGGCAGGTGGTCATTAGCCTCCAATCAGCCACTTAAGGAGTTGACTGCTTACAGGTGAGCTGGGCTCATTCTCCTTAAAGATGCCTGTCATGGGTACAGTGGACCCTGACTTCCCTTAAAGGGCCAAGCCACCCCATGACGGGCCCTATACTGCCAACAAATAACATTTATTCATATTGTGTGTTTATTGGCATGATAGGGCCCATATATTTTAGCAGAGAGGGCAGGGTAAGTGGGCTCTTCCTAGAGTTTCTCCATGCAGGACAACCTCTGTCCCACCATTTAGTTATCTCTTGCTCCAAAGAGACTAAACTTTTTATGCTCCTCTATTGCAGCTAATGAGACCCACCATATTTGGCTGCCAGGGTGAATCAGTAAAATAGCTACTTATCTCCACATGGGACACCTGGACACATCAATGTAACCCAGGGCTGAATCTAGCACAATTTGTAATCAGTCTGGGAATGCTGTTGAATTCTGGGATCCGTGCTGCATACCCACACTGAAGAGTGGTGAGAAGTTTGCCCAAAATGTATATTGTAGCTGAAAATAGCTTCTAAAAGAAGCAATGAAGGACTTTGTATTGCCATGTATGTTAATGGCACCAATCTGAAATTTAAGAAAACCCTGGAGTTTTCTTGTTTCAGTTAGTGTCTGCTGGGAACAGCTGACTGGTTTAGATGTGCTCTAATGCATGCCCCATCTTTCTTTCCTTTCTCAGTATTTAGAGAAATTAGAGCTGACAAATTTGACATCAGTAGTGAACGTTTATCCAGATGAAAAGTGTGGTGCACAGTTTATCCTGATGCTGAGAAATGAGAAAGTGGAGCTGAAGGTGAGTGAACCCGGTGAAGCTGGAAAGGCATGACTTATGCACATTTGCCCTGTTTGACCCCAGCTACTCCTGATCCCCATAACATAGCAGAAAGCAATGGCAGGGCTGTTATTTTCCAAAGGTTGGTGCACGATACCCACTGCCTTTTGGGGGTGGGGAGGGGCATTTTGGAAACATTCTAGTTTGTTTAAATAACAGATGCACACAGAATGGAACCTCCTGCCTCTGGGAGAGAACACTGCCACTCCTGGCCTGGGGAGGGGTCTCCAGGGCTTCATCTTCTGGGACCATGGCACTCCCCTCTTTCCAGCCCTGTTGCTCTCCGCTGAAGCGAGGGTGCTCCTCCTTCTCCTCCCCCCGCTCCTCCTGGCCAGTGTCAGGGCTCAACTTCTGCCTGTCTCTACTTTCCCTTCCTCCCATGTCATCTCCTTCACTTATTGTATGCCTTCCATAGCACCCCAAGCACGAGTGGCACCCCATTGTGCTGGGCACTGTACATACACTTAGTCAGAGAGGCCCTCCCTGCCCTGAAGAGCTTACCGTCTAGCTAGGCAAGACAGACAGGACGTGAGGTGAAACAGAGGCACAGAGCTAAGAAGTGACTTGCTCAGAGTCACACAGCAAGTCGATGGCAGGGCCAGTTAGGGAACCCAGGTCTGCCTCTGGTGCAGCGCTCACTTCCACTTCCCTTCTCTCTCACGTACAGTGAGGGTGAGGGGGAAGGGACAAGGAGAGGAAGAATGGGAAAGGGGATAAGAAAGCAAGAGGGAGTGGTGAAGATGAATGTGGGGCATGGAGTACATGAGGGGGAATAGTACTCTCCCCCCCGCCTCCAAAATAGTTACGTGGGGGTCTTCATCCCCTACTGTGCCCCTCCCCATACACACTGAGAGGCAGAAGTGTAGTGATGAGGTACTGGTGCCTTTGCCTCTCTCTAGAGCGCCTGTTCTCACCCTCCACCCCTGCTAAGTACTGGGCAAAGGGAATCAGTTTTCCATAGCCTACCACCCCCTCCACATTATGTGAGAAGGGGTTTGAGGGTGTCATACAGAGGGATTACCTACCTTGAGACTGAAGACAGGTACAGTCACTATGGCATCCCGTGCATTGAATCAGAAGGGGAGCTGCTAGAGGAGGTCAGAGTTAGGTGACCATATGTCCCATTTTGGCCTGGACAGTCCCTTTAAGCCCTGTCCCGGTGGGGAGGCAGAGCTTGGGCAGGGGACAGGCAGAGCCCTGCGTGGTGTCCCGTTTTCCCTTTGGGAAATATGGTCATCCTAGTCAGAGTACAGATTGAACACTCAATGGCGGTAGATAAGAGGTGACAGTGAGGAAACCTGACAAGTTCCAGCTGGTTTCCTTAGGAGAGTTGTGCTCAAGTCAACTTAAAAATGCAGACTCGGAGGGGATTGTGAGAGGGACACACACAGGAGAGACCAGGGAATACTTGGTTTTGGAGTCACTCTTAGGTTTCTACTTTTTATTCTCTCAGGTCGAGGACTATGACAGTGGGGAGGAATGGAAAGGCTTTATCCTCACAGTCACACAGGTAGGGAAGCTCTTTAGTGCTGGTTCTCAGCAGATGGTAAATTGTATCGTCAATTGCTTGATCACATGTTGGTTTGCATGAAATATACTCGAGACCAAATAACAAATATCAGCCTAGTTTATTGTGGAAAAATCAATAGTATAGTGCAGGGGGGA
Organism: Terrapene triunguis; assembly: GCF_002925995.2. NCBI lineage: Eukaryota > Metazoa > Chordata > Testudines > Emydidae > Terrapene > Terrapene triunguis. The sequence continues at coordinate 3,154 of NW_020686419.1, forward strand.
AAACAGCTCAATACAATACCAGTTTTCAGGAAGCCATCTCATGCCGTATTAAGTTCACCTTACATAGGAGGTGTGCTTCCAAAGTAACACCCCAAGGCTATCCTATCTGTTCACCAGTAAAAAGGTACCACATGCCTCAGCTGAGGCTAGATTTAGCCAGTCATCTTTCCACCTTGTTTTTAATGGTACTAGGTGTACCTCTTATCTCTTTGTTCTGAAGAAATGCATTACCACTACCAAGGTCATGAAGGCACCTCCTAGGCTTGTACCATGGTACAACACCCATCTGCTTAAGCCAAAGCCTACTTCAGCTAACGCAAGGTGTTATAGGATACTGAACATAAGTGAACAGGATTATAGAATTCAGGCCAAGTAAATCGCTACAAATGTGTGTGATTTTGTATATCACACACAGTTACATTGATAGTGAGCTTAATATTAATGTGGTAGTGATTAATTATATCAATATGAATTATTCAAAGATATATTAATATGCATTAAGCACACAATTAGAACATTGCATTTATATATATATATATATATATAATGAATTTCATATGACATTATATAAAAATAAATAAAAATCACACACATTTCTAGCAATTACTTGGCCTGAATTCTATAATCCTGTTCACTTATGTTAAGTACCATATAACATCTTGCATTAGCTGAAGGCGGTTTTGGTTTAGCCCAGCATACATTTGTAGCGCCCCTCTCCACCTCGTTACCTCCTTTAATGGCAATCCGCTTCCAGGTTTTGATGGACAGGTCTGGGTTCTTTTGGATCCCGCCACCCACTCAGCAGGGTGAATCTTTTTTCTTTTTTTTTTCTCTATGAAATTATTTGGCAGTGCCTCCACCCCCCTCACTCCTTCCTGGCAGGGTCACCAGGGCAGCTTGGGCAGAAAATTCTAACTACAGAGTAATCCCCACTTACTTGCCAGATAGTTGGAGACTTCCAAGAAATAACACAACACATAAAAATATATTCAACACAATAATTATATTAAACAGGCAACAAATACAACATAACAAGGTGAAACTCTATTTTTAGGGTCACCGGTGCCTACACTGAAAACACCCATGACTTGATGTAACAAGTGTAAAACTAGTGTCCTGTTGGTACGCGTACTTTGCTGGGGCCCTTGGCAACCTATACAATTCTCTGCAGTGGTTTAGCAGTGTGGCTGACTGGGTTCAGTACAGCCCAAAGGACCCACAAGTGGGAGGAGGTGGTGAATCCCTCCACAGGTATAATAAGCAACAGGTTATAAAATCCTCAAACCCTCACTCCCTGGCTTGAGGACACAGTTCAGGGAGTAGGGGGTCCCCAAAACAAATTCCCTGACTAACTAAAAAACGGTGCACTCACGAACTCCATGAACGATCTTCAGGTTTGAAGACGACGCTGGACTCTTCAGTCACTGCAGAGGGGCTGATCTCCGCTGTCAGGGATCCTCCTCAAGCAGGAATCAGGCTGCGTCAGTCCCAGGATTTCCCCTCACCACAAAGGGGTGCAGGGCTCAAGGTGTAGGTTATACAACTACACTAACATCCAAACTGTAGCCTCCTAGCCCAGCCTCCAGTCACACACTCCGCAGGCAGCTTCCCTGGACTAGCAGAGCTGACCATGTGGTGACTAGTCTCACCTAGGGGGCTGGAGGTGAACCCAGCCTGGCTGCGGAAATTTCTCAACAAACGCTACCAATTGGGACTCATCCGTGGGGAAGGAAAACCCAGGTGAGGGATCGGCTGTCAGGTCCCTAGAGGCCAGTTCTCAGGGGGAACCCTGCTTGCAGGCCTGGGACTCACCAGCTCCCCACGCTCCAAACTGGCTTCTCCCCTCTCCTGAACTCCCTGGGAGGGGCATCTCACTCCCTATCGGTTGCCGGGCAGACTCTGAGTTTGCCTTGGCTCCTCCTCCCTGAGCTGCCAGCAGACAGAGCTCCAGGAATCTATGTAATCTCCTTGGGGATTACACATTGGTCACAGAGTTCTCTATGCCAGTATTGCATCACAGCTGCTTCTTTCCTAGATATCAGTAAAAGTTCATCCATTTAACAGAAGTTCCTTTGTTCAAAGGTTATTCAGCTATTCACAGCTGTGTGCCAAAAGATTACTCATCCATGAGGGTCGGAGTTGGTCAAATGCCCTGTATGTGACGGACTGGCTCCTACTTGTGCAGAGTCCTGCCATCGGTCTACTTCTCACTAGTCACATGATTCAAACCGAGCCAGTGTAACTGGTTATGTCATACCCAGGGGCTTTCTTAACAGCAAAACCCTCAGGCTGTACTAGTACTGAAGGCTCAGTCTACCTTCCTTAGATACACCCATGCTTTGTACTGGGTTAGAGAGAGATCCCAGGCCTCAGTCCATATGCTTGCCTTGGAAATGCACCTGACAGTTGTGTAACCGGGAACCTGCTGTGAGGTAAAGCTAGGCTCCCTAAGGCACGGATCCTGCCAACACTTTAGGCACAAGCGTAACTTTTAACATACCCATAGCCCTCTAAGTAGTTTCACTCACCACACCACCCCTAGCATTAGGGCATGGCATTGCAGGGGTCTTTGCATCTAGCACCCCCTAGGTGCTTCTTGGGCCCTACAAAGGCCTGTTTCTGTCCACAACTTTGCCCACCAGCTAGTAGATAATGTTTTCACCCCTCAGCAAGGAAAGTCCTACAGGAGTTCGGCTCCTCTTCAGCCCACCCTCCAAGCTCAGTTCCCAGCCTCTCTTAGGTTACCTTTAAGTCACTCTCTGGCTTTGGAATAGAGCCCAGACTCTTTTCCTGAAGTCTCTTCAGGCCCTTCTTCAGGAGACTGTCACTGTCTGTAGTTCCTA
>NW_020686420.1:0-6029 GCF_002925995.2 Terrapene triunguis
TTCAACAACACCTAGTAGCAATCAATTCCATAGTCTAATTATGTGTTTTTGTTTTTGTTTTTTAAATTCCGGGAAGTGGGCGGGCGAAGCCCGCCCACTGCTAAGGATCCCCCCCCAGCCTAAGGGGAGGACCCACAGGACCTAAAACCCAAATGATTACGGGGGACAACTAATGCAAAAACAGGGACAGGAGTGCAATTAAAGGGTCAAAAGGAGGGAACCTGACGGGGACACCGAGCAGAGAACCCCGGACAGCGCCCACTGCTCCTCAAAGGTGTCAAGGGAGCCAGTGGACGCCGCCCAGAGGAACTCTGCCCGGATACGTGAACGGACAGAGGATCGGAAACAGGCCCCACAGTCACAGGAACCTCCATCGGCCAACCTCCTCTCCCTGGTTTTATAGATGGCCTGTTTAGCCAGGGCCAAGAGGAAGTTGACCAGGAGGTCCCGCGACTTTGTGGGGCCACGGATAGGGAGTGCATAAATGAAAAGGTGAGGGGAAAAGTGTAACCAAAAACGCAACAAAATGTCGGTGAGGAGCCGGTGTAGGGGCTGCAACCTGGCACACTCTAAGTAAACGTGAGCCAGGGTCTCCCTCACGCCGCAGAAAGGACAGGTATCAGGAACAGGGGTAAACCGAGCCAAGTACACGCCCGTGCTCACGGCTCCATGAAGGAGCCGCCAACTAACATCCCCGGCGGGCCTAGGGACCAAGGTGGAATAGAGGCTGGCCCACCGGGGCTTCTCACCCTCGACAGGTGGCAGGAGGTCCCGCCACTTCGTATCGGGGCGGGACACGAGGGTGAGGAAGTGAAGAGTGTGGAGCACGAGCGTGTATAGATGTTTCCTTGGCGCGGTCAGGAAACGAACCGGCTGCAAGTTGTGCAGCCGGCTCACGGAGAAGGGGCGGGGAGGCCGGTTGGGTCCACGGGGCAGGGGCCCGATAAAGAGGTCCGGAGGACCAGGGGGGGAGGGTGGGCGGGGCGTGCCCTCGCGCAGGACCTGGTCGAGGTAGACCCGAGCAGCGGGCGGCAAAGCGGCCCTCACCTCCTGAAGTACGCGCCGGGGAGTACAAGGCCTGGAGAGCCCCATGCGCCGAGCGAGCGTCAGGGGATCCAGCCAGACTCCCCGGTCGTAGTCCAGGAGGTCTCCGACTCTAGTGACTTCTGCCAGGACCAACCTCTGGCGCACCGCGGGGGACTCCGCCACCTGCACACGAAGCTGGGGGTTGTGTAGCAGGGGCTCCGCGAGGAGATCTGCCCCCCCGGTGGCCGCCACGGACCTGGTCGCTGAGAACAGTTTCCAGGTCCGGAGGAGGTCCTGGTAGAAGACCGGCAGCCCGGAGAGGTCTCGCGGAAGACCTCTCGGATCGAGATAAAAGAGTTGCCGGTCGTATCAGAGCCCTCGGAAGCGGCGCAGGAAGGCGTGCGCCAGTACTCTCCACGCCGGACTACCTGCACCATAAAAGAGCCTCTGCAGGGCCTGGAGGCGGAAGACATGGACCTGAGTGCGGAGGCACTTCAGGCCCTGCCCTCCCTCCTCCAGGGGCAGATGGAGGACCCCCACAGAGACCCAGTGCAGTCCTGGCCAAAAGAACTCCAGAATCGCTCTCCGGAGGTCGGCCAGGAAACCCGGGGCCGGGACCAGGGTGTTGAGACGGTACCAGAGCATAGACAGGACTAGTTGATTGAGTACCAGTGCCCTCCCGCGAAGGGAGAGGCACCGGAGTAGTCCTGTCCATTTCCGGAGTCGCTCCGTCACCCTGCCCTGTAAACCTTGCCAGTTCTCCGGCGGAGATGGATGCGTGGCAGAAAGGTAAACGCCGAGATAGAGCAGCGGACCCGCGCTCCACCGGATGGCCTGAAGCGCGGGTGGGAGGGAGCTCGCCTGCCACCCGGCCCCTACCACCAGGCCAGAGCTCTTGACCCAGTTGACCCGGGCGGAGGAGGCCGCCGTGTACACGGTCTGGCAAGCCTCCACCCGCACCAAGTCGCCCGGGTCCTGGACCACGAGGAGCACATCGTCGGCGTACGCCGACAGGACCAGCCGCAGCTCCGGCTCCCGAAGCACCAACCCCGTCAACCTCCTGCGGAGGAGACAGAGGAAGGGCTCGATCGCCAGAGCGTAAAGCTGGCCCGAGAGGGGGCACCCCTGCCGCACTCCCCGCCCGAAGCTGACCGGCTCGGTCAGGGTCCAGTTGAGCCTGACCAGACACTCTGCGGAAGCGTACAGCACCCGGAGAAAACCCACAAACTGGGGTCCGAAGCCTAACGCCTGCAGAGTGCCCAGGAGATACCTGTGATCCACCCTGTCGAACGCCTTCTCCTGATCCAGGGACAGGAGGGCGAACGACAGACCATCCCTACACCCAAGTTCCAGAAGATCCCGGACCAGGTAAAGGTTATCAAAGATGCTACGGCCCGGGACGGTGTAGGTCTGGTCTGGGTGGATCACGTCCTCCAGCACGGACCCCAGCCGCAGCGAGATGGCCTTGGCTACGATTTTGTAGTCCGTGCTGAGGAGCGAGACGGGACGCCAATTTCGTAAGTCGCGAAGGTCCCCCTTCTTCGGCAATAAGGCGAGCACGGCTCGCCTGCACGAAAGAGGGAGGACCCCGCTCAGCAAGGCCTCGGCCCAGACGGTGACTAGGTCCGGGCCGAGGACGTCCCAGAACACGCGGTAGAACTCCACGGTCAGCCCGTCCATGCCCGGAGATTTATTGGTGGGCATGCGGCGGAGGGCTTCCGAGAACTCGGCCAGAGAGAGAGGCAACTCTAGCCGGTCCCGGTCGCCCGCGCTGACCGTTGGGAGTCCGTCCCAGAGCACTCTGCAAGCAGTAGGGTCGGTCGGATCCGGGGAGAAAAGGCGTGCGTAGAAGGTCCTGGCCCTCTCGCACATCTCCGCTGGATCCGTGAGGGGGGTGCCGTCCTCCGCCAGGAGGCAGGTGACGTGCCTCTTGGCCCCCCTCCTTTTCTCCAGGGCGTAGAAGAAGCGGGAGCCGCGATCCATCTCCCGAAGGAGGCGGATGCGGGATCGAACAAAAGCACCCCGGGCCCGATGATCGTCAAGGGCCCGGAGCTCCTCCCGCTTCTCCCGGCACGCTCCGCAAAGGGATGGATCCTCAGGGCTGGCGGCCAGACGCCTCTCTAGCTCTAAGACCTCCCGTTCCAACTGCTCTATCGCCGCATCCCTCCGTCGGCTGGCGCCCCGGGTGTAGTCGCGGCAGAAGAGCCGGGCGCGCACCTTTTCTAGGTCCCACCATCGCCGCGCCGAGGGAAAGGCACGCCGCTGCCCTCGCCAGACCAGCCAGAACTCCGGGAAGGACGCCACGAAGCCCACATCCTCCAGCAAGCTATTGTTAAAGTGCCAATAGGCCGGCCCCGGCCTCTCCGCACAGAGAGAGGCCGTCACGGTGACTAGATGGTGATCCGAAAAAGGGGCCGGCCTGACGTCGGAGGAGTGGGCCCGTGAAAGATGGAAGCGTGACAAATAAATGCGGTCCAACCGGGAGTGGCACGACCGATGGATTTCCACCTGGACATAGGTGAACGTGGAGACATCGTCCGGGTGGTGGTCGCGCCAGACGTCCACCAGGGAGTGATGTTCCACAATCTCCCGGAGGACGTCCGCGGCGGCCGGGCACTGCTCGGTCCCCGAGCGGTCCCGCTCCTCGAGGGTAGCATTAAAGTCCCCGCCCAGGACCAGGCACTCACGAGGATCCAAGGAGCCGAGGAAGGCGGACGCCTGCTGATAAAAAGGCAACCGCTCCGGGCCCGATGTCGGGGCATAGACGTTGACAAGGTTGATCACAAGCCCCTCCATGCGGACCCGGAGGTGCAGCAGGCGGCCCGGCACAACCTCGGCAACCCCCAACACCTCGGGCCGTAGGTCGGGGGAGAACAGGGTAGCCACTCCAGCCGTACGAACTGTGAGATGGCTAAAATAGACCCTGTCCCCCCACTCCAGCCGCCAGCTGTCTTCGGCGGCCGGATCCGTGTGGGTCTCCTGCAGGAAAACCACAGAGTACCCCCCTTCCCGAAGGAAGGAGAGCACCTGGCACCTGCGGAGACCCACCCTACAGCCCCGGGTATTCAATGTTGCAAAGGTAATTGGTGACATGAGGAGGGCTGGGGGGGATCCTCGCCGGCAGGGACGCTCATGGCCCCCATTGGGCCACGCAGCAAACCGTGACCCACCCCGAAGGTGAGCAAAGAGTCACGGAAGCTACGGACCCGCTGGTAAGCCGCGGCGCCCTGCTTCCCGGTCCTTTTACCCTCCCCCATGAGGGCCCTCGCGGCCCGGAGGATCTGGTGGAAATCCCCCCATCGCTGGAGAGCGAGAGGCACCTTATTGCGGGAGCCACGGACGTCTTCTAAAAACTCCCGCAGCTCCTCTCGCAGCGTATGGGGGGGTGGGGTTACTGACTTCTGGTCATCTCCCACTGGGGCCCCTGGCACAGCCCCGTGGCCCACCAAGACGGGCAGGCAAGGGGCAGACCCTCGACGTGGCGCCCGCTGGACCAGCGCCACACGGCCCGCCTCAGACCCCGGCTCAATGGGGGGCAGCGGCGGAGGGAGGATAGCAGCCCCTAGTGGGTCGGGACTGGGGAACACAAAGGCCGCTCCCTGAGGGTCATCCTCTGGGAAAGAGAAGGAGATGTCCCCAGGGGCGGCAATAGCATCATGGGAGGTGGAGGGGATAGGATTCGGGGCAGGAGTAAGGGCAGGGCCGGGGGCAGGAGTAGGGTCGGGAAGAGGGACAGAGGTGGGATCCTGGGCCCCAGGAGCTGGACAGCCGAAAGGGAGCTCCTCGCGGTCGGGCTCAGGGGTCTGAGGGTTAGGGAGGGGGTCCCCAGGGATGCCGGGCTCAGGCTCTATGGCAGGTGGAACAGCCACGGCAGCAGGAGGGGAACAATCTTCAACGGGGCTCCCACCCAGAAAGGAACTCGGTTGCCCCACGCCAACGAGGGATACCCCTGGTAACTCGTGTCCCAGCTGTGAGGCACCGGCCGTCGCCTGAAAACACTCGGCAGCCGTCAGCGGGGTGTCACTCGCAGCCGGGCAGGTCAAAGATTCCAGGGGTTCCTCTGAGGCTGGAGCAGCGGGTAGGGGCACGGAAGACGGAGAAAGGGTGGCTGGGGTGAGGTCGGCCAGATCGAGGCCCGCTGGCAGAGGGTCGTCCTCCCCCTGAGTGACTGGGGTCAGACCCAGGGCCTCAATCTCCTCATAGATAGAGGGCAGCTCACCTCCCACCACCCCAGGGTCTTCCCCGCTAGCACCCGAGGCGACACTTTCCTCGGGTATCGCAGGGGGTACAGGTGGCAAGAGGGTAGGAGGGGTATCAACGGGGGCCTCCGCAAGGAGGGACTGCGGAGGACGGATGGTGGGATCCTCCGGTGCTGCCACACCTTCCCCAGCCGGCAACGGTTGATGTAATGTACCCGTGGGCAAGGCGGAAGGCTCGGCAGCGGTGCCCCCCTTCCTGGTTTTCCGGGGGGCCTCCGCACCAGATGGCAGGAGCGGAGCTCGAGCCTTCCGCTTGCCCCGCTTTCCCTGTACCAGGGTCCAGCCCTCCATGGCAGTATCCGCGGGCTGGGTGACAGGGGTTGGGTCGGGGGGCAGAGATGATGGCTCGAGGATCTGAGGAGGTAACAATGGGGCAGCAGGAGGGGGGCGGAGTCCCCCTGGGGAGGGCCCTCTCCCGCGCCCGGCAATACCCCCACCGCACCCTCCTCTACGGGCCCCGTCACAATGCACGTAGCAGAGGCGGGGCTCTCCTGCTCGTCTGGGCATGTTGGGGAAGGTACCCCTAAGGCCTGAGCGGGAGCAGTGGTGGTCCGAGAAGGAGGAGGGGCGGCTCCGGGAACCGGGCAACCAGGGGCACCAGCAACTGTGGGGCTGGCACCCTGCCGGGGCTCGGGGGTTCCGGATGCTCCTCCATGCCGGGCCAAGGGGCAGTCCCTCCGGACGTGCCCCATCGCCCGGCAGAGGTAGCACCGGGTCTCCCCCGTAGAATAATGCACCCGGTAA
>NW_020686421.1:0-3865 GCF_002925995.2 Terrapene triunguis
CAGTAATATGTTTTTGTTTGAGAAGACTGATGCAGATTTGCACTCGCCCTCTTCACTAACTTTTATATTAAAAAAGAACAACTTTTTTGGCACAAATTTGCTTTTAAGAGAGATATGAAGCAGTTTGATACATATGCATGCTATTTCAAAGCCAACCCAAACTATATCATAAATGTGACATGTAGTCAGAGACTAAACTGCATGGGTTCTTATGTCAGTTTCAAGTCAGAATGAAAATATGGGAGAAGAAATTTGCCAAGTCTTTTGAAATGATAAAGAAGAAGGCAGAAATAGCAATCTTCAAAGCCAGGAAGAGAAAGTGTTTTCCATGTATCCAGAAGCAATGTTGTTACAAGATAAATAGAAATTCTGCAAGAAGATGAAAAATATAAGATGCAGTGTTAAAAACTTAAATAATTTAAAAGAAAAAGAAATCAAAAGTACAGCAATTAGTATAAGACAGATTCAAATCTGATTTTAATTTTCATGTAATTATTGGGGCCATCAAACATGGGAGAAATATTGTAGTGGATGGCACACTAACCTGTGTAACTTCTTGAAAAGGGAATGTTAGAGAGAGGTGGATGAGCATGAAGTCTTTTTAGATTCACCTTTAAAGTGTTAAGGGGCAAAGCCATATGAAACTGAAAAACTCAGATGAGAGAAAGATCTAGTGGCAGGTGGTGATGGAAAGATGAAATATTTGGAAGAAATGCCTTTAACATAGCAGCATTATTTTAACCCTTCTGGACATTTGCGGTGTCTCTGTGCTATTAGAAGACACATGTATCTAAAAATACTGCATTAATTTTCTATTTAAGATGAAAGTTTCTGGAGTTCTGAGCTATGTCACAGTTACTTGCCAGTACCCTTTCAAGGACTTTCTCTTCTGTTCAGCTCCACAGAGACTCTCATAGGCAAGAGTCATGCTGAAAAGGGCAGAAGGGCATCAAACTAGTACAGGGAATGGGGAAAGAATGGTCAAATAGTCGCTTCTATATCAGTGAAAGCATACCATGTACTTGTCTTTTCCAGAACATTCAAAAACAAAGTTTAAGCAGTGCAACAAAATGCATTAAAGGTCTTAAAAATGACCGCAGACCTGTCATGGTACAAATCCACAGAAGCATCTGGCCTAGAGGTTACTGATGTCAATGACTTCCCCTCGCCTCCTGTTAGACAATAGTACCTTGGCTATGTAAGGCTACTATATTACTTCGGAGGCAGAACAGTGCTGGGGAGGAGGAGGACATTCACTGCCCAAGTACCAGTGGCCAGAGGCATTATGCTCTTTTTAGGTATAATATCCCTAGAGGTGCTGAAATGAGTGCAGTGAATAGGGGTACTTGGAAAAGTCCTGAATTACATTTTTGAACCATAGAAGTGTAGGACTGGAAGGGACCTCAATAGATCATCTAGTCCAGTCCCCCCATATTCAAGGCAGGACTAAGTAATAATTAGACCATTCCTAACAGGTGTTTGTCTAACTTGTTCTTAAAAACCTCCAATGACGGAGATTCCACAGCCTCCCTAGGCAATTTGTTCAGCATGACAGTTAGGAAGTTTTCCTTATGTCCAACCTAAACCTCCCTTGCTGCAATTTACGCACATTGCTTCTTGTCCTATCCCGAGAGGTTAACAAGAGCAATTTTTCATCTTCCTCCTTGTAAAAACCTTTTATGTACTTGAAAACTGTTATCATGTCTGTCATAAACAGATAGTTAAGGGTTAATGACTCTTTTACCTGTAAAGGGTTAAGAAGTTCACCTAGCCTAGCTGACACCTGACCAGAGGAACCAATGGGGGGGGATTAGATGCTTCAAAAGGAAGGAGGGAAGTTTCCTTTGTTTAGAGTTTAGTTTCAGTTTTGACCGGAGTGGGAAAGCTCCAGAAATCAGCCTCTTATCATGTAGTGAGCATTAGTGAAGGGAATAAATAGGTTTATGTTTATTTTCTTTGTAACTTGTCTTGGGCATTAGGGAATAATCAAATTGGATATTTTTTGTGTAACTAAGTTTTTGCCCAGGGGAACATCCTCTGTGTTTTGAATCTGTTGTCTGTGAGATGAGCTGGTATGCTATCTCCCAGAGGGTTTTCTTTTACCTTTCTTTTCTTTAATTAAAAGTCTTATTTTTAAGAACCTGATTGATTTTTCCTTGTGATAAGATCCAAGGGTTTGGATCGGTGTTCACCAGGAAATTGGTGAAGAAGTCTCTCAAGGCTACCCAGGGAAAGGAGTTAGAACTTGGGAGTGGTGGCAGCAAAACCAGATCTAAACCGGTAATTCAGTTTAGGGGTTCACATGCAGGTCCCCATATCTGTACTCTAAAGTCCAGAGTGGGGGGTGAAACCTATGACAATGTCCCCCCTCTGCCTTTTCTTCTCCACACTAAAGAAATTCATTTTTTTCAATCTTCCCTCATAGGTCATGTTTTCTGGCCTTCAATCATTTTTGTTGCTCTTCTCTGGATTTTCTGCAATTTGTCCACATCTTTCCTGAAATATGGTGCCCAGAACTGGACACAATATTCCAGCGGAAGCCTTATCAGCACAGAGTAATGTGGAAAAATTACTTCTCATGTCTCGTTTACAGCACACCTGCTAATACATCCCAGAATGATGTTTGCTTTTTTTGTGTGACAGTGTTGAACTGTTGACTCATATTTAGCTTCTGATGCACTATAACCCCCAGATCCCTTTCCACAGAACTCCTTCTTAGGAAGTCATTTCCCATTTTGTATGTGTGCAATTGATTGTTCCTTCCTAAATGGATGATTTTTGCATTTTTCCAGTTTGAATTTCATCCTATTTACTTCAGACTATTTCTCTAGTTTTTCCAGATCATTTTTAATTTTAATCCTATCCTCCAAAGCAACCCCTCCGAGCTCGGTATCATCTGCAACTTTATAAGGGTATGTCTACACTACGAGAGTAGTTCGATTTTAGTTAAATCGAATATGTGCAATCGATATTAGAAAGTCGAACGTGTGTGTCTACACTAAGGACAGTAATTCGACTTTGTCAGTCCACACTACCAGGGAAAGCGTCGACATTGGAAGCAGTGCACTGTGGGCAGCTATCCCACAGTTCCCGCAGTCCCCGCTGCCCATTGGAATTCTGGGTCGAGCCCCCAATGCCTTCTGGGTAAAAAAATGTGGCGAGGGTGCTTTTGGGTAACTGTCGTCATCCGTCAGTCACTACCGCCCTGCCTCCCTCCCTGAAAGCGCCGGCGGGAAATCAGTTCGCGCACTTTTTGATCAGTGACAGCGCGGACGCCACAGCACTGCGATCATGGATCCCGCTGCGACCATCGCTGCAGTTGTGGCCGTTCTCAACGCCTCGCACCTTATCATACACCTTTCCCACAGGCAAATGCAGAGAAATCAGGCGAGGAGGCTACGGCACCGCCGTGAGGGCCTGAAGTCGGAGAGTAGCACAGAGCTGTCAGAAACCACGAGCCCCAGCGCCCAGGACATCACGGTGGCAATGGGGCATGTGGATTTTGTTGAACGGCGATTCTGGGCCCGGGAAACAAGCACGGACTGGTGGGACCGCATAGTGCTTCAGGTCTGGGATGAATCCCAGTGGCTGCGAAACTTTCGCATGCGGAAGGGGACTTTCCTGGAACTTTGTGACTTGCTGTCCCCTGCCCTGAAGCGCAAGGACACCCGCATGCGAGCAGCCCTGACTGTCCAGAAGCGAGTGGCCATAGCCCTCTGGAAGTTTGCAACGCCGGACAGCTACCGGTCAGTCGCGAACCACTTTGGCGTGGGCAAATCTACCGTGGGGGTTGTTGTCATGCAAGTAGCCAAGGCAATCGTCAAGGTACTGCTGTCAAAGGTAGTGACCCTGGGAAACGCGCAGG
>NW_020686422.1:0-2224 GCF_002925995.2 Terrapene triunguis
TGGGACAGGGCCAGAGTTCATGCTTGCAGGATTGCTGCCAGCAGAGACTCGCATTGCTTTCTATGTGAAAGGAGGCCAGTGCCACTCTTAAAGTTTTAAGCGGCCACAAGTCTACGGCTTACCATGTTTGCCAGCTAGACAAAGTCCGGTGTCCAGCCCTGCTCCTCAGCTCGCCACAGCAAGACCGCAGGCACTGTAGGCGAGGGCCGAAAATTCGACCTTGTCCTCAGTGCGCGTGTGATAGGTGCTCTGCATGGTCTTGTTCACAGAGAAAGACTATGTTCTCTGTTCACAGATACATTGCTCTGTCTCAGGAATTCACTCCCTTTTTCCAATTCCCACAGCCACATCTGCCCAGAGGCTAGCGCACATTAGGAGGAGGAAGAAGAGGACACGGGAAGACATGTTTGCTGAACTAATGGGATGCTCCCGAGCACAGGCAGCCCAGCAGACACAGTGGAGGGAGAACTTGTCCCAAATGCACCGGGCAAACATGGAACGGGAGGAGAGGTGGCGACAGGAGGACAGGCAGGCTACTCAAACGCTGCTTGGACTAATGAGGGAGCAAACGGACACGCTCCGCCGCCTTGTGGATGTTCTGCAGGACCGGAGGCAGGAGGAGAGAGCCCCGCTGCAGTCTCTCTGTAACTGCCCTGCCCCGCCACCAAGTCCCATACCCCCCTCACCCAAAGTCCAAACACGGAGGGGTGGAAGGGGCCGGGAAAAATTTCACTCCACCCCTGCGGACTGCTCTACCACTAGAAGGCTCTCATTCCCCAAAATTTGAAAAGTCCTTTCCTACCCGCCTCACACAAGACCCCGTCCAAGTTTCACCCCCCCGTTCCATGTGCGGTTGTTAATAAAGAATACGTTTCTGTTCATTTCTGTTTCCATCCTCTTCTTTTGGAGGGGAGTCTGTCTGAAGGGGGGGGGAAGGGGCTTGGTCATTGGACAGGACAGTCACCTTTAGCAGGGGGCAGGTGCAGCAGCAGGGCACATATACAGTGCAGTGACTAGTTATCCTGGTCAGTCTGGGAGGTGGTTTTCATGTTTTGTGTGGTGGGGGCGGTGGTGTTGCTCTGTGACTTGGTGGCGGGGGAGGGCAGTTACAGATCTTATGCAGCGGTCCTTACCCTGCATCACAGAGCCGCGCAGCAGGGGATCTGTAACCCTCCTCCCCCTGCAAGACAGTCACATAGCCGACACATACACGCAGTCCCGGCCAGGAGGGCTGGCAGGCTCCGTTGAAACAACCAGTCCACCACCGCGGAGCCTGTCATTCCTGGAGTTTAGAAGCATCATTTGCATCACAACCCTAAACCCGCCCCCCGCTACAGTCTGCGTCCCAGGTTTAAAACATTCCCGCGAAAACAGTAATAAAGACAACGGTGTCCATTAACAAAACAGAACAGATTTTATTTTTTGGGAAGGGGGTGAAGGGGGTATGTAATTGGAGAGGATAGTCGACGGCAACTGGGTAAAGAAACGGGGGCAAGTTCTGCCTCTGTGTCCACAAACTTAAAAGTCACTGGGTACCCTGCTCAGCCTTGAAACTGGCTTTCAAAGCCTCCCGGATGCACAGCGCGTCCCGCTGGGCTCTTCTAATCGCCCGGCTGTCTGGCTGGGCGTAATCAGCAGCCAGGCTATTTGCCTCAACCTCCCACCCCGCCATAAAGGTCTCCCCCTTGCTCTCACACAGATTGTGGAGCACACAGCAAGCTGCAATAACGATGGGGATATTGGTTTCGCTGAGATCACAGCGAGTGAGTAAGCTTCTCCATCTCCCCTTGAGACGGCCAAAAGCACACTCCACCACCATTCTGCACTTGCTCAGCCGGTAGTTGAACAGTTCTTTTTCTGTGTCCAGGGCGCCAGTATAGGGCTTCATGAGCCAGGGCATTAGCGGGTAGGCTGGGTCCCCGAGGATCACTGTAGGCATCTCCACATCCCCAACAGTTATCTTGTGGTCCGGGAAGTAAATACCTTCCTGCAGCCGTCTAAACAGACCAGAGTTCCTGAACACGCGAGCGTCATGAACCTTGCCCGGCCATCCGACGTAGATGTTTGTAAACCGTCCCCGATGGTCCACCAGTGCTTGCAGCACCATTGAAAAGTAGCCCTTTCTGTTAATGTACTGGCTGGCCTGGTGGCCCGGTCCCAGGATAGGGATGTGAGTCCCATCTATAGCCCCACCGCAGTTTGGGAATCCCATCGCGGCGAAGCC
>NW_020686423.1:0-4411 GCF_002925995.2 Terrapene triunguis
TTCTCTGCTCCAACCCACATGTCCCTCAAACTCAAATGTTCTTCGTCTGATTATCTTGATGATATCAGGTATCACTCTGGTGATGCTGTCAATTTGGGTAAATTACCTCCTCATTAGTCAAATGTGCAAAATATACCTAACATGCAGCAACTGTTTGTAGCATTTCAATCAGGAGGCAAAGAGCCTCTTGATGTCCTGTTTCCCTAGCATCCATGTCTCACAGGCACCTAGAAAGATGCTGAAGATGAGGCTGCAGCTTTTTCATTTTACACTCGGTGTTAATACCTTTGCTTCTCCAAATGTGGCTGAACATTGTTAGAGAAGCAGTGTGGAGTCCAACTCTGTGTCAGATCTCTAAGTGATATTTAACATCCCAAGTAATCACACTAACCAGTTAATTGAAGTGCTCAACATGCTCCAATGTCTCCTCAGATCTGAGTGGAAATATCTTCACCTTTCAAGAGACCTAGATGCTACTGTTGTCTTTGTCTTCTCATGAGAGATCTTTAGACCTAACGTCTCTGTTCCTACTGCTATGTCTACAACTTTTGCACATCCTTTCACAATGATCCAATCTGTGCAAAACACAGATGACTAATTTTTCATCCACTTCAGTGATGTAACACTCTGAAAGGTTCCACCAGTGGCTTTTCATAAGATTTCTTCAAGATAACAGCTGAAGGGGGTCAGGGCTAGCAACAGAAACCCTGTTTGATACCTATCCTCAAGTCACACCAATGACTTTGCTCACGCCCTGCAAACACTGACGCCATTGCACTTGAACAGAGATTTTGTATCAGCCTTATTACATTTTCACCAACTCCAGCCAGCCGCAGATTTGTCCAAAGAGCTTTGTACCATATTCTCTCCGGTGCCTTGGCAAAATCCACATCATTCTCCAGCACTTTCCCGCATATCACATGCAGGTTGAATATTCGCTCCACTGTGCCTCTTTTGGGTTTGAACCCAGCTTGTTCCTCAGTCAGAAAGTTCTCTATCTTGGGAAATTCTCTCCGGGATGATGCAAAGCAATATTTTGGTAGGTTGTATCAATAGTGAGATGTATGGTAATTTCCACAAACAACTGAGTGAGTCCCCCTTTTTATGAACAGGAACCCCGGAGACTGTGTCCAAGTTTTGGGCCGTCTTCCAGACTCCCAAATCACACTGGCAGTCTTATGGTGTGTCCAGATGAGTCCCTCTCCACCACTTTTAATTAGTTCTGCTTGTATGTTATCCATTCCAGGGGCTTCTTTGCTTTTTCAATGTCCTCAACATCTCTGATCATAGAAAGGAGTTCATCACGATAAGTCTCACATACATCTCCTCTGCTTCTCTCACTTCCATCTTAGAATTCATTTTACTCAAGTTATACAGTTCCTGGCAATCCCTACCCCAAGTGTTGGGCGAAATGTTGTTTTTCCTGCAAGAGAAATCTTTGAAAGAGTCTTGATGGTTTTGTTAGTCCTTCCTAGTGGCATTTGCCACAAAGGAGTTCTGTATATCGAGGCACAAGTATTCGAGCCAATCTTCTTTTGTCACTTTAATTAGTGCATCTATTTCTCATGCCATACAGGAATATTGCTATTTGGCAGTTTTCTCTGTCTTCTTTTGTGCTCTTAGCTTCCTTCGTTGATCACACAACTCAATAGTCTTCTCCAACGTTTCTTCTTTAGGATCTGTTTCTCCAGGAGTCAATCCACAGTGTCTGCAGTGAAGCAAGAGATGATGTAGTCTATCTGATCTGTGCTGCTTGTGCAGAGATCAGTAGTTTGCAGCTTTTGTTCAATCATCTTCTTGAATTCCACTTGTGTTTTGCAGACTTTCAGCATATCAACTTTATAAGGGACTCTGGCGTGCTGGTCACTTCTTGCGTCGCAGTTTGATCTTTATTTTGGCTATTATAAAATCGTGATTGCATTCTATATCGACCTCCTTAGAGGATCAATTCCCCATCAAACCAGAGCACCGCCTCTTTGAAATCAAGATGAAGTCATTCTGATTCTGAATCCACAAATCCAGCAATGTCCAAATCCACCGACTTTACAGTTTGTGCTTGAACAAGGTATTCATTAGCACTAAGTCATTTCCAGTCAGAAATTGCGTAAGTTGCAGTCCTCAGCTATTTGTCTTTCCATACCCAAACCTCCTAACACAGCTGTGCCATTCTGGGTAACTCTGAGGACCAATGCATTCCAGTCACCTTTTACAAAAAAGATGTTTGTACAGTGAATAGTGGCTTGCTCCTTCTCAATGCCACCAGAGAACTTCGCAACTTCTTCATCTTCACCGATACTAGTAGGGAGGTTTGGTGGGGAAAACAGTTACATTATGAAGAGGGCCTGCCAATCTGAGGGTCATCAACCTGCTGCTGACCAATTTGTAGGCCATCACATTGGGGCTGATCTGCTTCCTGATCAGAAGAGCTACCCCATGTTGTCTTATTTTGGTATCACCACCCTAGATCGGCGTATTTCCTTCTGCTGTAGTCCTTTCCCAATCCATCTGGACTCACACAAACCAATCTCTTCCCACTTATACGTTGAGAGGTCATTTTGTATTAGCTTGAGGTAATCTGCTTTCATGGTACAAACATCCCACATGCCAATGGAAAACACTTGCTTTATTAGTTTAATTTGCTTGGGCTCTAGTCACCCCTTCTCAAATGCACCGCTGGAATTACCCAGAGCAAAAGCATCAATTCCCCCGAATGTGGTTGTCAATGTGTTGCCTCTATGCTGAAGTGTCACCATGTCATCATGACTGATTATGAATAATAAATCTGGTGGTGTCCATCTCCTCTCCAGCATCCACTCAGTGCTCGATGCCATTGACATCCGAGGATGATCATCTGCCTTGAGGGATGTGGCACGCTTGGTTGGCATTAGGAGTTCCTTCTTCTAGGTGGCTGTGTACCGAGGCTAAAGAACCCTCCATGCCCTGAGCAGCCTGGTTTCTTTTAAAGAGTGCCAGACAGCTGCCTTTCACACCCCATTTTTGGTAGAAACACCCTTTGAAATGATATTTAGGTTCCTAAATAAGTTAGGTGTTGCAATGCTCCGTACAGCAATGGCTAAATATCTTCAAAATCTGAGCCCTAGTGCTTGTGGAAAATACTGTAGAGATGGAGCAGCCGTGATCTGAAGAACACTGGCATTCATTTCCTCTCCTCTTTGGATGAGGATGATGATGTGTCATTTTTAAGAGCATATGTTATTTTGTTCGCTCAAAATTGATTGTAAAAAAACCATCTTCACCAAAAATAAATCCAAGGAGGGGGGGGGGAAAGGGAGATTTTCACTCAATGGTTTCTACTTTTCTAGTAACTTAACCGTGATTTCATTTTTAACGGCCTCTGCTCTATAGTATGGGATTGCATCCCTGCTTGTCTTAATTCAAATTTTCTAACCAGAAAGAACAGAAGGCAATGTTATGCAATTTTAAAACATAGGGCTGGATTATGTCTGCAGGCACATCCCTAAGTAAGGGGCAGTGGATACGCTGCACCATCCCAGGAGAAGATCTGGAGGGTAACCCCACGGATACACAAATCTTTCCCTGCTCTCCCCTGGCCCTGGGGACAAATTGTTAGTGGCCTATCACGGCACCATATTGCCTATGCTGGCTGGTGCTTGTGGGGTGAGGGGGGCAGAACCTTGGTACCCTTCCATGTCCCCTCCACACTTGCTTACACTGAGGGGGGGTAACAGGTGCACAGAACCCACTTAGTCTTGCACATTCAAGCTGGGGTAAAAAGAGGGTTCTTACTCCCTCTTGCTCCCCTACAAGAGAGTGTAGTCCACTTTACAGTCTAGCCTTATTGTTTGCCATGCAGAGGAGATGAGAGCTCCTGGCCACTTCCTAGGTTTTTCACGGCAAAGTGATACAGTGTAGCATTAAAAACTCACCCACCTATGCTGTGTGATGTCTTTCCGCCCTCCCCCGGTAATCACATCAGATACAACCAATGACTGAAAGCCCTTTTGCCTGCAGTGAGTGGGATCCATTTCCACCTCGTTGCCCAGGGAGGGGGAAGAAGGGATTTTGCATGAAGTTCTCAGGTTTTCTTCTACCTTTCTGAGCTTTGCCATCTGGATGGTAATTATTTAAGTCTGAATGGTGCCTTCCCGCCAGCAGGATCCCTCAGGACTTTACACGCTGCCTGCAAACTGTGGGCCAGATTGTGCCTTTGAGGCACAAGTCCACGCTGGTGGTGGTGTGGAACAGCTCTGCCTTACCTGGAGCTTCAGAAGACATGGTGCCTCAAGCAGACATAATCCCCCCTTCCCACCTCGGCTTTCCTCTGTGTGTCTGCAGGGCCGGCTCCAGGCACCAGGCAACCAAGCACATGCTTGGGGCGACACCTGGTAAGGGGCGGCGGGGGAAGCGCGGCGCGGCATTCCGTGGGGGG
>NW_020686424.1:0-2068 GCF_002925995.2 Terrapene triunguis
GAATTTAGCGCCGTTATATCGAATTAACCCTGCACCCGTCCACACCAGGAAGCCATTTAGTTCGACATAGAGCTCTCTTTAAATCGATTTCTGTAATCCTCCCCAACGAGAGGAGTAGCGCTAAATTCGACATGGCCATGTCGAATTAGGCTAGGTGTGGATGGAAATCGACGCTAATAGCTCCGGGAGCTATCCCACAGTGCACCACTCTGTTGACGCTCTGGACAGCAGTCCGAGCTCGGATGCTCTGACCAGCCACTCCCCCGGGAAAATTTGAATTCCTTTTCCTGTCTGGGCAGTTTGAATCGCAGTTTCTGTTTGGACACCGTGGTGAGCTCAGCAGCAGTGGCAACGATGCAGAGCTCTCCAGCAGAGATGGCCGTGCAATCCAATAGAAAGAGGGCCCCAGCATGGACGGATCGGGAAGTCTTGGATCTCATCGCAGTGTGGGGCGATGAGTCCGTGCTTTCGGAGCTGCGCTCCAAAAGACGGAATGCAAAGATCTATGAGAAGATCTCTAAAGCCATGGCAGAGAGAGGCTACAGCTGGGATGCAACGCAGTGCCGCGTGAAAATCAAGGAGCTGAGACAAGGCTACCAGAAGACCAAAGAGGCAAACGGACGCTCTGGATCCCAGCCCCACACATCCCGTTTCTACGAGGCACTGCATTCCATCCTAGGTGCGGCCGCCACCACCACCCCACCCCTGACCGTGGACTCTGAGGATGGGATATTGTCCGCGGCCGGTTCCTCAGCGGACGGGGAAGAGGAGGAAGGAGATGAGGAGGACGAGGCAGTAGACAGCGCTTACAACGCTGATTTGCCCGACAGCCAGGAGCTCTTCATCACCCTGACAGAGATCCCCTACCAACCCTCCCCAGCCGTTACCCCAGACACAGATTCAGGGGACGGATCAAGCAGTAAGTGTTTTAAATATCTAAACATTTATTTACAACATAACTGGCGTATTTAAAATATTAACATTAGCTAAAGTGCTTTAAAACATGTAAACATTTATTTGCAACAAAACAGGAAGATTGAAAATATGAACAGTGGGTAAAGTGCTTCAAAACATGTAAACAGTAAAGTCAAACAAAAGGGGAATCAGTGCAAAGTGTATCATGATTTGTCTTTTTTTGGGCGCCTCAATATATAGTCCGAACCATTTTCAAAAAATTGCACAATGTCCGCTTCATGATTATAATGCCCAAAACCCTGCAGTCATTTGTCCCTCCAAGGGCACCTAAGCCAGGAACTGGTCAATGTAACCGGGGATAGAGGCGAGATCCTCCGGGGAGAACTCCTCATACACCTCCTGCAGGTGTTTTTCCAGCCTCATCAGCAGGTTCCTGGGCAGGGAGAGCTTATTAGGCCCCCCGTGGTAGGACACGTTTCCCTGCCACAACGCCAGCAGGTACTCCGGGATCATGGCCTTGCACAGCAGTGCAGCAAATGGCCCCGGTTTCTGCAGGCTGTCCCGGAGCATCTTCTCCTTCTGGCTCTCGGAGACCTTCAGGAGGGTGATGTCTGGCATGGCTCCCTGCTGTGAATTAGGTATGGGAAAGTTAGTATTGGGACTGCTTGCCCGTCCCTTTATAGAACTGCAACCGCCGGTTTACAGCCACGCGGTTTACAGCCGCGAGGGGGTGGGACAGGGGCAGAGTTCATGCTTGCAGGATTGCTGCCAGCAGAGACTCGCATTGCTTTCTATTTGAAAGGAGGCCAGTGCCACTCTTAAAGTTTTAAGCGGCCACAAGTCTACGGCTTACCATGTTTGCCATCTAGACAAAGTCCGGTGTCCTGCCCTGCTCCTCAGCTCGCCACAGCAAGACCGCAGGCACGGTAGGCGAGGGCCGAAAATTCGACCTTGTCCTCAGTGCGCGTGTGATAGGTGCTCTGCATGGTCTTGTTCACAGAGAAAGACTATGTTCTCTGTTCACAGATACATTGCTCTGTCTCAGGAATTCACTCCCTTTTTCCAATTCCCACAGCCACATCTGCCCAGAGGCTAGCGCACATTAGGAGGAGGAAGAAGAGGACACGGGAAGACATGTTTGCTGAACTAATGG
>NW_020686425.1:0-2026 GCF_002925995.2 Terrapene triunguis
AAAATAGCATACTACGACTCTGCTAACGTGCAATGATCCAACAGGGCACGTGGCAGAAAATGGCATACTACGACTGATAACCATCATTGTCTGCCCAGGTGCCAATGATCAACAGCCACTGCAGTACGATGATGATGGATACCAATCATAATATACCATCTTCTACCAAAAGGCAAGGGGCTGGTGCAATGCAGCCCTATGGCTGCCAGCCCTACGGCTGCCCGCACCCAGATCACCAATGAAGGCTACCAGTCATGCTGCACCATCTACCACCAAAAGGCAGTTAGCTGCTGCTGCTGTGTAGCAATGCAGTCCCACGTCTGCCGGCACCTAGATGACATATGGTGACGGTGAGCTGAGCTGAGCAGGCTCCATGCTTGCCGTGGTATGTTGTCTGCATAGGTAACCCAGCTAAAAAGGCGCGAATCTATTGTCTGCCGTTGCTGTGACGGAGGGGGAGGGGCCTGACGACATGTACCCAGAACCCCCCGCGGCACTGTTTTGCATCATCCGGGCATTGGGATCTCAACCCAGAATTCCAATGGGCGGCAGAGACTGCGGGAACTGTGGGATAGCTACCCATAGTGCAATGCGCTGGAAGTCGACGCTAGCCTCGGTACTGTGGACGCGGTCCGCCGAACTAATGCACTTAGAGCATTTTATGTGGGGACACACACAATCGGCTGTATACAACCGATTTCTATAAAACCGGCTTCTATTAATTCGATCTAATTTCGTAGTGTAGACATACCCTCACATTATTTGAATGTATCAGCAGAGCGCTGTGCTAATAAAACAGAGTGGTCTGAGAAACTATGAGTCCTGAGTCTAACTTTGACAGAAGAAAGGAGAGCAGCAGAATACGGACCCTGGACTTCAGAAAAGCAGACTTTGACTCCCTCAGGGAACAGATGGGCAGGATCCCCTGGGAGAATAACATGAAGGGCAAAGGGGTCCAGGAGAGCTGGCTGTATTTTAAAGAATCCTTATTGCGGTTGCAGGAACAAATCATCCCGATGTGTAGAAAGAATAGTAAATATGGCAGGCGACCAGCTTGGCTTAACAGTGAAATCCTTGCTGACCTTAAATGCAAAAAAGAAGCTTACAAGAAGAGGAAGATTGGACAAATGACCATGGAGGAATATAAAAATATCGCTCAGGCATGCAAGAGTGAAATCAGGAAGGCCAAATCGCACTTGGAGTTGCAGCTAGCAAGAGATGTTAAAAGTAACAAGAAGGGTTTCTTCAGGTATGTTAGCAACAATAAGAAAGTCAAGGAAAGTGTGGGCCCCTTACTGAATGAGGGAGGCAACCTAGTGACCGAGGATGTGGAAAAAGCTAATGTACTCAATGCTTTTTTTGCCTCTGTCTTCACAAACAAGGTCAGCTCCCAGACTGCTAGACTGGGCAGCACAGTATGGGGAGGAGGTGACCAGCCCTCCGTGGAGAAAGAAGTGGTTTGGGACTATTTAGAAAAACTGGATGAGCACAAATCCATGGGGCCAGATGCGCTGCATCCGAGGGTGCTAAAGGAGTTGGCGGATGTGATTGCGGAGCCATTGGCCATCATCTTTGAAAACTCATGGTGATCGGGGGAGGTCCCAGATGACTGGAAAAAGGCTAATGTAGTGCCCATCTTTAAAAAAGGGAAGAAGGAGGATCCGGGGAACTAAAGGCCAGTCAGCCTCATCTCAGTCCCTGGAAAAATCATGGAGCAGGTCCTCAAGGAATCAATTATGAAACACTTAGAGGAGAGGAAAGTGATCAGGAATAGTCAGCATGGATTCACCAAGGGGAAGTCGTGCCTCACTAACCTAATTGCCTTCTATGATGAGATAACTGGCTCTGTGGATGAGGGGAATGCAGTGGATGTGTTATTCCTTGACTTTAGCAAAGCTTTTGATACAGTCTCCCACCGTATTCTTGCCGCCAAGTTAAAGAAGTATGGGCTGGATGAATGGACTGTAAGGTGGATAGAAAGCTGGCTAGATCGTCGGGCTCAACGGGTAGTGATCAATGGCTTCAT
>NW_020686426.1:0-1700 GCF_002925995.2 Terrapene triunguis
TGCCCCCTCCAAAACCTCCCTGCCCCTTCTCCGACCCCCTGCCCCCCCTTGTTGTTGGCCTTCACCTCATGTCTCCCTGAGCTTTCTCAGGAACTGCCTGAGCTGCTCCTCCGGCACGCTGGGGAGCGGGGGAGGAGCTCCAGCCTCCCGGAGCCGATCTGCCATGCAGGGAGGGGGGGAGTGCTCTCAGTTGCAGGGGAGAGGAGGGGGAGGAGGAGGAGCTCTCTCTGGCTGAGTGTCGGAGCCCCATGTAAGTAACACCGTCGGAGGCAGCACTGTTAACCCTGCGCGCTCTGCATCAGGGGGAAGTCCGGACGTTTACAAATTCCCCCCGGACGCTATTTTTAGCTTAAAAAGCCGGACATGTCCGGGGGAATCCGGACGAATGGTAACCCTATTATAAAATAACGATACAACAAGTGATACCCAGACAAGGCTCGGGAGCCGCAAGGAGCTCTTTAATGTGTCTCTGCAGCTCTTTGCAGCACATGATATTAAAACACCCTCTGCTTTAATTATTAACCAATCAGAATGTTTTTACTACGTCGTTAACCATTTGTAGGACACTTGGTCAGTCTAGAGCAACTACTGTGGTTCTTTTGGGTAATGCTGATCATGAATTTGGCTCCTGAACGATAATAGTCAGGACAGGCCTTGTGGAGAGACAGCCAGACCACAAGCCGCTTCTGGGCCCGCTAGGTGTCCTCTGATTGACTGCAGGAAAGGATAAGCAGCACAGTTAGTATGGAAGGCAGGCTTCTTTGCATATTGTGCTTGGAGCGTACTAGTAATGAGAGTAATCGTACTACACAATCAAGTGTAGCTCTTGCAACATTACTCTTGCAAAGCGCGGAAGGGAACTGCAATAATTGTGCTATTCCTCCCTGAGCCAAACCCCTGCTTTAAAGTATATCATCAAGGTTTCCAGTACAGTAAATGGAAGACCTGCCCCCCGCCCCCCACAGCTAATTTTGCTGGTCCCTTGGAACAGTTTTCATGGTACGGTATAGTTTTGTTTTTATAACAAGGGCGGTGGGTACGGTTGCTACCTCTGAGGTACAAAAAACCAGGACATCCGGGAAGATCCTGAGACCGTAACACTGGACACCGGGCAGCGTGTCCTGAGCAGCCTTACAAATGTCCCAGGACAGGTACCTCGGAAAAGGAACGATCCTGGGAAAAACCTGAATGGGAGGCAACCTTAGTGGTGCTCAGATGTCCAGGTCCAAGCTAGGCCCCATGAGAGAGCCAGGTAAGGTGGGGAAACAGTCAGAGTCCTTTGTCCTGCCCCCAGGCGGCTAATGTGAATGCTATTATTAATGTATTAATTTATTATTATTAAATGCTGCATTCGGCTTTTGATGAGGGAGACTGGGAGGAAGGAATCAGCAAGTCAGGACTACTTCTCTGAGCTCTGTCGGGGGTGACTTGCTGTATGACCTTGGGGGGGGCAGTAGTTTCACACACCCTCCCACCCATGCCTTAGATTCCCCCCCCCCACCCACTGGGCTCCATTAACCAGCTCATGTTTGCCAAGTGCTGGGAGGGGAAACGCAAAGTGTCTTATACAAAAGGGGCACTTTTCAGGTTGGGGTGTGGGGGGGTTATACAGGGAGATTGTGGGGGGGGGGTCCCTGCGCCCCCTCGAGGCCCCGGCCAGCTCTGCAGCCTGCGGGATGCGGCAAAGGCCTTTGCATAAA
>NW_020686427.1:0-4021 GCF_002925995.2 Terrapene triunguis
TAGATAAAACAATAAAGCAAATGTATTAACTATAAAGAGAGAGATTTAAAGTGAATCTAAGTAATGAGATATCAGTCAGAATAGGTTACAAGAAAATAAAAGGTTTCAGAGTAGCAGCCGTGTTAGTCTGTATCCGCAAAAAGAACAGGAGTACTTGTGGCACCTTAGGCCTGGTCTACACTACGAGTTTAGGTCGACTTTAGCAGCGTTAAATCGACTTAAGCCTGGACACGTTTACACTACGAAGCCCTTTCTGTCGACTTAAAGGGCCCTTTAAACCGGTTTCCTAACACCACCTCGACAAGGGGATTAGCGATAAAATCGACCTTAGGGGGTCGGAATTGGGCTAGTGTGGACGGAATTCGACATTACTGGCCTCCGGGAGCTATCCCACAGTGCTTCATTGTGACCGCTCTGGACAGCACTCTCATCTCAGATGCACTGGCCAGGTAGACAGGAAAAGCCCCGCGAACGTTTGAATTTCATTTCCTGTTTGCTCAGCGTGGAGAGCACAGGTGACCATGCAGAGCCCATCAGCACAGGTAACCATGATGGAGTCCCAGTCCCAGTCCCAGGATCGCAGAAGAGCTCCAGCCTGGACCGAACGGGAGGTACAGGATCTGATCGCCATCTGGGGAGATGAAGCAGTGCTCGCCGAACTCCGAAACAGTAAAAGAAACGGCAAAACATTAGAAAAGATCTCCAAGGCCATGAAGGACAGAGGCCATAACAGGGACGCGCGGCAGTGCCGCGTGAAAATTAAGGAGCTAAGGCAAGCCTACCACAAAGTCAGAGACGCAAACGGAAGGTCCGGGGCAGAGCCGCAAACATGCCGCTACTACGCGGAGCTGCATGCCATTCTAGGGGGTGCAGCCACCACTAGCCCAAGCGTGTTCTATGAGTCCCTCTCTGCAAACGGGGAAGCGGGTTCGGCGGACGAGGAAGATGAGGATGGAGAGAACATAGATAGCTCACAGCAGCAAGGAAGCGGAGAAACCAGTTACCCCAACAGCCAGGATATGTTTGTCACCCTGGACCTGGAACCAGTAACCCCCGAACTGACCCAAGACCCTGAGGGCACACAGGGGACCTCTGGTGAGTGTACCTTTGTAAATATTACACATGGTTTAAAAACAAGCGTGTTTAATGATTAATGATTAATTTGCCCTGGCAATCGCGGCCAGTACAGCTACTGGAAAAGTCTGTTAACGTGTATGGGGATGGAGCGGAAATCCTCCAGGGACATCTCCAGAAAGCTCTCCTTCATGTACTCCCAAAGCCTTTGCAAAAGGTTTCTGGGGAGGGCTGCCTTATCCCGTCCGCCATGGTAGGACACTTTACCACGCCAGGCCAGTAGCACGTAGTCTGGAATCATTGCATAACAAAGCATGGCAGCGTATGGTCCCGGTGTTTGCTGGCATGCAGACAACATCCATTCCTTATCACTCTTTGTTATCCTCAGGAGAGTGATATCATTCACGGTCACCTGGTTAAAATGGGGCAATTTTATTAAGGGGACATTCAGAGGTGCCCCTTCCTGGTCTGCTGAACAGAAATATTCCCCGCTGTTAACCACGCGGTGGGGGGGAGGGTTGAAGTGACCATCCCAGAGAATTGGGTGTGAGGGGGAGGGGAGTTAGTTGGGTTTGTGCTGCATGTTAAACCTGAAATCGCAGCCCCTCCTTTTACATTGCAAACCCATTTTAAATGGCACGGGTGCTTGGTATGGGAAATGAGGGCAGAACTGTTTGAAACCATCCCCACATGTTAAGAAGGTTAAAAAAGCCCAAAGACTATATGTCTTACCATGGCTGCCTGCAAGCTGAAATCTGTGTCCTGGCACTGCGTGAGTGATCTCTCACACCAAACCAGGAGACTCTCAATATAAGAGGAAAAATGCGACCTTGTAACGAAAGCACATGTGCTGTGTGATGTTGTGAACAGCAAAATCTAACGTGAAAGAGTCTACCCATTGTTCTCTAAAATGTATCTTTTTTAACAACCTCTCCCTTCTCCACCAGCTGCAAATCTTACTCCTTCGCAGAGGCTAGTGAATATTCGAAGAAGGAAGCGAAGGACACGTGACGAAATGTTTACTGAACTTCAGACTGCCTCCCACGCTGACAGAGCACAGCTGAATGCGTGGAGGCAGTCAATGACTGATTTTAAAAAAGCCCAATATGAGCGAGAGGAGAGGTGGCGTGCTGAATCGCGGGCTGAAGAGGAGAAGTTGCGTGCTGAAACGCGGGCTGAAGAGGAGAGGTGGCGTCAACTTGTAATCAGAAAGCAAGAGTCGATGCTCCGGCTGCTGGAGCATCAAAGTGATATGCTCCTGCGTATGGTTGAGCTGCAGGAAAGGCAGCAGGAGCAGAGACCGCCGCTACAGCCCCTCTGTAACCAGCAGCCATCCTCCCCAAGTCCCATTGCCTCCTCACCCAGACGCCCAAGAACACGGTGGGGGGGCCTTCGGCCACCCACTCACTCCACCCTAGATGATTTCCATAGCAATAAGTTTTAAAGTTTTAAATTGGAGTGTGTCCTTTTCCTTCCCTCCTCCCCCACCCATCCCGGGCTACCTTTCAAATTATCCCCCTAGTTGTGTGCTGAATTAATAAAGAATGCATGAATGTGAAGCAACAATGACTTTATTGCCTCTGCAAGTGGTGCTCGAAGGGGGGAGGGTAGTAGGGGAGGGTGGGGTGGTTGGTTTGCAGGGAAGTAGAGTTAACAGGGTGGTGGGGGAGGGGCAGAGTGTTCATCAAGGAGCAACAAACAGAAGTTTCACTCCGTAGCCTGGCCAGTCACAAAACTGGTTTTCAACGCTTCTCTGATGCGCACCGCGCCCTGCTGTGCTCCTCTAACCGCCCTGGTGTCTGGCTGCGCGTAATCAGCGGCCAGGCGATTTGCCTCAACCTCCCACCCCGCCATAAATGTCTCCCCCTTACTTTCACATATATTGTGGAGCGCACAGCAAGTAGCAATAACAATGGGGAGATTCTTTTCGTTAAGGTCTGAGCGAGTCAGTAAGCTGCGCCAGCGCGCTTTTAAACGGCCAAATGCACATTCCACCACCATTCGGCACTTGCTCAGCCTGTAGTTGAACAGGTCCTGACTGCTGTCCAGGCTGCCTGTGTATGGCTTCATGAGCCATGGCATTAAGGGGTAGGCTGGGTCCCCAAGGATCACGATAGGCATTTCAACATCCCCAACTGTTATTTTCTGGTCTGGGAAGAAAGTCCCTTCCTCCAGCTTTCGAAACAGAAGAGACTGCCTGAAGACGCGAGCATCATGTACTCTTCCCGGCCAGCCCACGTTGATGTCGGTGAAACGTCCCTTGTGATCCACCAGGGCTTGCAGCAGCATTGAAAAGTACCCCTTGCGGTTTATGTAGTCGGTGGCTTGGTGCGCCGGTGCCAAGATAGGGATATGGGTTCCGTCTATCGCCCCACCACAGTTTGGGAATCCCATTGCAGCAAAGCCATCCACTATGGTCTGCACGTTTCCCAGAGTCACTACCCTTGATATCACCAGGTCTCTCATTGCCCTGGCAACTTGGATCACAGCAGCCCCCACAGTAGATTTGCCCACTCCAAATTGATTCCCGACTGACCGGTAGCTGTCTGGCGTTGCAAGCTTCCACAGGGCTATCGCCACTCGCTTCTCCACTGTGAGGGCTGCTCTCATCCTGGTATTCTGGCGCTTCAGGGCAGGGGAAAGCAAGTCACAAAGTTCCATGAAAGTGCCCTTACGCATGCGAAAGTTTCGCAGCCACTGGGCATCGTCCCAGACCTGCAACACGATGCGGTCCCACCACTCTGTGCTTGTTTCCCGGGCCCAGAATCGGCGGTCCACGGCATGAACCTGCCCCAGTAACACCATGATTTCCACATTGCTGGGGCCTGTGCCTTGTGAGAGGTCCATGTCAATTTCCTCATCACTATCGTCGCCGCGCTGCAATCGCCTCCTCCTCAGCTGGTCCTGGTTTGGCTTTGGCATGTCCAGGAGGCTCTGCATGTTTTCC
>NW_020686428.1:0-2335 GCF_002925995.2 Terrapene triunguis
ACCGGCTTACTTTCCCCTCTGCCGTGCCTCTGGGGGGTTTGTTGTCCATTAGAACAGGAGTCAGGACTGGTGGCTTCTCTTTCTGGCTCTGCCACCGCCTTGCTGTCTAGGCCCTTGGATAGGTCCCTTCCCTTCTCTGTAGCTCAGGCTCCTCCCCATCTGTCCAATGCGAACAGGGACAAGTCTCGAACTCTGGGCGGTCGTGAGCCTAAGTGAGATAAGGGGCGTTAAAGCCCTCTGTGAAGGAGAAAGGGGAATTTCTCAGTGTTTAGCACCAAGGAATTCTAAAGTTTGCTAAAATATCTAGTCTGCAGAAACAAGAAATGGTCGGGGCCAAATGTTTTAAGCATTGTCTTTTTAAAAGCCCATTCAGGGATGTGAGGCCCTGTCTTTTAGGGACCTGGGGTTCTTTGCCAGCAGGAGAGAAGAGGTTCCTGCCTCCATTTTTGTGGCCTTAACAAACCAGATGCTGTGCCCCAGTTCTCGTCTGCGATCCCTGAAAAAGAACCTCTTCCCATCCATTAACAAGACAGGACCTATCTGTAAAAGGGGAACAAAGAGAACCCTGGGACTTACAGACTAGCCAGCCTCACTTCCATAGCTGGAGAGAGACTGGAATACATCATTAAACAATCCCTTTGTCAGCACCTACAGGATAATTTGCTTCTTAGGACTAGTGAGCATGGACTTGTCAAGAACAAATCATTCCAAACCAATCCTAGCTCCTTCTTTGGCAGGGTTCCGGGCCTAGTGGAGGTGGGTAACCAGTAGATGTGATCTCTCTTGGTGTTTCTAAGGCTTTTGACACAGTCCCATGGGACATTCTCACAAGCGAACGAGGGAAATGTGATCTAGATGTAATCAGTGGAATGGGAGTGCAGAGCTGGTTGAAAGCCCAGACTCCAAGAGCCCTTCTCCATGTCTGGCTGTCCAACGGAGAGGGTGTACCTACTGGGTCCGGCAGGGATCAGTCCGGGGGCCGGTAGTATTTAATATTTTCCTGAAGGATTTGGAAAATGGAGTGGAGAGCATGCTTCTACAATTTGCAAATGACACCAAGCACTTTGGAGCACAGGATTGGAATTCAAAACGCCCTTAACAAATTGGAGACTTGGTCTTCTTGAGCCAAACTCCATGGCTGGGCCCCTCTCTATAGACTGGGCTGAAGTGAAACCCCAGAGCCAAACACTCCTCCTCCTGGGCAGTGCGCTCCCACCTTCAATGGGCAGATGCTGCTTAGCGCTGTCAGAGCAGCTTTTGCTGGGGGCTTCTCCCAGCACTTTCCAATAGTGGGAAAGTATGAAATCCCCATTTGACTGCTGGGGACAGAGCCAGAGAGGGGGGAGCAATTTGCTCAAAGTCCCACAGGGAAAGGAAAACACCCAGCAGTGGAACCAACAGGAAACCCAGCAATGGAACTCAGGAGTCCTGACTCCCAATCCCCTGCTCCAGTCACTCCAGCGGAGCACACTCCCTCTCAAAGCAGGGGGAGCGGACGGGAGGGCCTGCTTGTAATTGCCAGCTGTGGGAGGGAGTGTGCAGCAGTGGTTAGCGAAGGGGCCTGGAAAGAAGGCCTGCTGGGTCCCATCCATTCTTCTGACACTTGGTGTGACCCTGAGCCAGTAGCTTCCCCGCCCCAGGCCTGGTTCTCATCAGTGGGGTTGAGGTCGCAGTCCCGACAGCCCAGGCGGGTTGGGAGGCTCCAGGAAGGTGTGTAAAGTGCTGGGATGTCGGGATCCCGGACGCGCTGTCACCCCCGCACTAGGGCGGTGTCCGGCACCCCCTGCTGCTGGCCGAGTTTCTCTGTCCCTTGGTAATAAGACAGACTCTTGTTTTCACAGCCAGCCGAGAGCCCCGTGCCATCACCCTGCCTGCTTGCTGGGCAGGGTAACTCCTCAGGTCACCACCACCCTCTCCAGCCTGCCTTGGGCTTGGAGAGTGAGGAGAAGGGCGAGGGACGACCCTGAACATCCTCCATCCATCGCTCCATCACCAGAGCAAGTGAGTGGCATTAGGGTTCCTCGGTGGCGTCCCCTGTCTGTCCGGGGAGAGGCAGAAAGAGGGGGAGAGAATCTCTCCCAAAGGAGATTGGATTTGCAAACAGCCCCCAGGAACCCCTCGCACTCAGACCAGGGAGGGGCTTCTCCAGAGCCATCTCTAGTGTGTTTGGCCAGGTCCCAGCAATGGGGCTCCCAGCCCTTCCCTTGTGAGAGACTGTTCCCCAGGCTGAGAGTCTCTGAGCTGGGCCAGACCCGGTGAGCTGCTGAGCATGGAAATCAATGGGAACTGAGGGGGCCCTGGCCTTGCTATGCCTAGGGACTTTGAAGTGGG
Organism: Terrapene triunguis; assembly: GCF_002925995.2. Lineage (NCBI taxonomy): Eukaryota > Metazoa > Chordata > Testudines > Emydidae > Terrapene > Terrapene triunguis. The sequence continues at coordinate 2,332 of NW_020686428.1, forward strand.
GAAT
>NW_020686429.1:0-3220 GCF_002925995.2 Terrapene triunguis
ACCCCCTATATATATGAAAGGAAATAAAGTCACAATTGTTTAAAAAATGTTCTTTATTATTTTTTGCACAACACATTGAGATAAATTAGAAGGTAGACCGGGCCGGGGGGGCGGGTATTGGGTTACGGGGGTGGAGAGAGAGGGAAGGACAAGTCCAGAAACCAAATCAAAATTTTGGATATTCCATCTTTCTGCTGCTTGTGCAATCCTCTGGGGTAGAGTGTGTGGGTCCCCTTAGCCTCCCCCCGCCCCGTGTTCTTGGGCATCTGGGTGAGGAGGCTATAGAACTTGGGGAGGAGGGAGGGCGGTTATACAGGGGCTGCAGCGGCAGTCTGTGGTCTTGCTGCCTTTCCCACATTAGATCCACCATACAGTGGAGCATGTCAGTTTGCTCCCCCATGAGCTTGACCATAGCATCCTGCCTGCTTTCATCGCGCGCATCCCTCCTCTCTTCATGTTCATTTAACGCTTTACGGGACTCCGCAATTGTTTGCCTCCACGCATTCAGCTGGGCCCTATCTGGGACTGCATGAGCTCGGCGAACATGTCGTCCCGAGTTCATTTTTTCTGTCTTCTAATCTGGACCAGCCTCTGGGACGGAGTAGATAGGGGCCGCGTTGAAATATTTGCACCTGCAGGAGAAGAAAAAGGGAGGGTAGTATTTTAAAAGATACATTTTAGAGAACAAAGGGGACACTCTTTCTCAGTGAAACAGGCAATTCATAGTACACAGCACATGTTCTTTCTGTACAAGGTTGCATTTTGCCTCTTATGCTGAAGTGCCTGCCACTTTGGTGTGAGTAAGCCATCACACGCAGCCGGGCAACAGAATTCAGCTTACAGGCAGCCATGGTAAGCCCTAGGGGCATGCGGGGTTCTGCTTCTTCCGCATTCATTTCAATGCTTTCAAACTGCCGGGCCCCCTTTCCCATAGCAAGCAATGCCTGGTGGGTTTGCCATATAAAAGGAGGGCCTGCGGGCTCTCTGGGATGATCGCTTCACACAACACACACACACACCCCTGCACCCACCGCGTGACTCCGATGAGGCTCTGAGCAGGGATGAGCCCTTTAAACTAAACGCGAACAGCCCAGCACGGCTGGGTTTCCCCCCACCCCCCACCGCGTGGCTCCGATCAGGCTCTCACTCACCAGAAGTGCCTTCTCCAGGGTCATGGTCTGGGAGCCCGCGTTGGGAGTGGGGGGAGGCTATTGGCTCCAGCATTAAGAATAGTTCCTGGCTAGGGGGGAAAACGGATTCCCCACTTGCTGCCTGTGCACTGTCCTCCTCCTCCTCCTCCTCTTCTTCGTCCTCCAATAACTCATCCTCCTGACTCCCTGCAACTCCCCCCTTGCAGGTATCCACGGACAGTGGTGGGATAGTGGTGGCATCACCCACTATCCCACCACTGGGATAATTGCATGCAGCTCACAGTAGAAGCAGCATGTATGGGGCTGTGACCCAGAGCGCCCGATCGCCTCCCTGGCTTTTTGGTACACTTGCCTGAGCTCCTTGATTTTTGTACCACACTGCTCTGTGTCCTTGGAGTAGCCTCTTTCTGTCATGGCCCTGGAGACTTTAGCGTACTTATTTGCATTTCTTTTTTTGGAACGTAGTTCTGCCATAACAGATTCGTCTCCCCAACATGCGATGAGATCCAGTACCTCCCGTTCGGACCATGCTGGAGCTCATCTGCGAATCCGGGACTGCGTGGTCTCTTGTGATGGTGGACTCTGCATGGTCACCTGTGATGGTGGACTGTGCTGATGGTCACCTGTGCTGATGGTGACCAAACAGGAAATGAAATTCAAAAGTTCCCGTGGCTTTTACTGCCTACCTGGCTAGTGCATTGGAGTTGAGAGTGTTGTCCAGAGCAGTCACAAGGGAGCATTCTGGGATAGCTCCTGGAGGCCAATTACGTGCACAGTTCCTGTAACCCGGAACTGCAATCTCAATTTTAGCGCTACTGCACTTGCCAAGGTGGTGTACAGAAATCGGATTAAAGAGCCCTTTAAATCGAAAAAAACGGTTTGATCGTGTGGACGGAATCAGTTTTATTTCGAATTAACTTGGCTAATTCCGAAATAACCACGTACTGTAGACTAGGCCTAAGTACATAACACAAATTTTACAAAAATGCCATGAAAACTTTTATAACCACAAATGACTAGGCTTGAAAAATGGTACCTCTAACAGTGAATGACGAGAGTGTGTTGAAAATTTTCTAGCTGAACAATTTTCCATGTGAAAATGCTGATTTGACAAAATCAAAACTTTTCACAGAAATTATCAGTTTTGTTGCAATGGGAAATTATTGAAATGTTCCATTTCAGCTTTGTTCTTTTGACAGTGTTATATTATAAATTATACTATAACTCAGGAGTTCTCAAACTGAGGATCGGGACCCCTCAGGGAGTCGTGAGGTTATTACATGGGAGGTCATGAGCTGTCAACCTCCACCCCAAACCCCACTTTTCCTCCAGCATTTATAATGGTGTTAAATATATTAAAAAGCGTGTTTAATTTATTGGGGGGGGGGTCGCACTCAGAGTCTTGCTCTGTGAAAGGGGTCGCCAGTAAAAAAGTTTGAGACCCACTGCTATAACATAATAGCTGAAACAAAAAAATTCAGTAAGGTTAAAACAAAATAATGATTTAATAAAAAATTCTAAGACTTCGATTCTGTCCCAATTTGAGACACATCCAAATTCTGAACGCTCAGAATATCTCATGGACTGGAAATTCTGTTTTTTGACCAGCTCTATGAATGACCCCTAATACTATCCATGAGCATTTGTTCTGTACTGACTTGACTCAAGGAAAAATTACTACTGGTAAACTCAATCAGGAATACCACAAATAATGGAACATACAGGCACTGAATTGTAAAGGCTCCTTGATTGAACCTGATGCAGCGGGAACTTGGGAACAAATGACTGTTTTGTATGCAGTATATTTTAGGAAGGAGATGTGCCAGAAACAGCTTTTATCTCCAGCTCAATTCTGCCTATAAGGGGCTTAATTCTGTGAGGTCCTGAGCGCCACATGCAAAGAGATGAGTGCCCTAAACTCTATGAAAATTCAGTATTGGCCCCTAAGTATCTAATACTCATGATTAAAATTCAGATACCCAATTAATGAGTACAAGTATCTATGCAATCTTTGAGTCACAGTTCTTCCATGGGTGGTGCAATTATGTACTGCCCCTTACCCAAAGCAC
>NW_020686430.1:0-2666 GCF_002925995.2 Terrapene triunguis
GTTGGTAAGACAACTCCCACCTATTCATGCTCTCTGTATGTATGTATATATATCTCCTCTATATATGTTTCACTCTATATGCATCCGAGGAAGTGGGTTGTAGCCCACGAAAGCTTATGCTCTAATAAATTTGTTAGTCTCTAAGGTGCCACAAGTACTCCTGTTCTTTTTGTAAAAAAACAAACAAACAAACAAACCCTGCAGCACAGAGTCTTAGGGCTGGTCTATACTTAGCCGCTAGTTCGGCGGCTGGAAATCGAACTTCCTGGTTCGATTTATCGCGTCTGGTCTGGACGCGATAAATCGAACCAGGAAGTGCTCGCCGTCAACTGCGGTACTCCAGCTCAACGAGAGGAGTACCGCGGAGTCGACGGGGAGTCTGCCTGCCGCGTGTGGACCGCGTCTGAACCGTGGTAAGTTCGAAGTAAGGTATGTCGAATTCAGCTACGTTATTCACGTAGCTGAATTTGCGTACCTTACTTCGACTTGGGGGGTAAGTGTAGACCAAGCCTTAGAGCCTGGGTCAGTTGACTTGGGCTTGAAATGCGGGGCTAAAAATAGCAGTGTAGATGTTCCCACCCAAGCTGGAGCCTGCGCTCTGAAACCCATCAAGGGGGAAGGATCTTGGAGCCTGGGCCCCAGCGTGAGTGGGAATGTCCACACTGCTATTTTTAGCCTCGCAAACCCAAGTCAGTTGGCCTGGGATCTGAAACTCGGTGCCGTAGATTTTTCTTGGCACCTGTCAGTAGCATTCAATTGACTAAACTAAATTACTAGCATCAGAGTAAATTATGTTTCCATGTTCTTCCTAATACAGTGGCATTGCGGAAGAGCTGTTACTCTAGCATTAAGTCTGAGTGGGCTGAAAGAAGGAAGCACCAGAAATCCCATGAGAGATGCAGCTTTCATGACACTTCCAGACACATTTTGCAAACTCGGGTGGTTCTGAGCGTATGAGTTAACTCCCATGTCAGCTGGAACTTGCCAGTTCCCATGTCTTGCTATTATTGAGCTTGTGCTGGAGGTCTGTTCTGCTCAGTGCTATACTGCAACTGGTATTGATGCTGCGCTAAGGGGCCCTAGTGGGTCAGAGAACTTTTGCTGAATGCTTTACTACCTTGCCAATAAATCTAGCAACAATTCAGCTTTTCACATATATACATCTCTTAGCCTCATCTCTGTCCCATCGGGATAGATTACCCCTCTGATCCATCATTCAGACACAGAATCACAGCTGCATACATCACCTGGGAAGATTGGATCAAGCTGGAATCAAATTCATTGCACATATTAAGGAGAGTTTTCACCTGATAAAATACATAACACGTCAAAGTTGATATAACATTCATGGAGACAAACACTCCAGCCTATCCATTTACTAAATGGAATAAATCAGCAGAAAGAAGAGAGAACCAAACAGGCACTTGCAGTATGTTTAATGGAACCAAAGTGCTCTAAATGTTAGGCCTCTGACAGAGAGAAGAATGCCACCACTGCTAGTGGCTGCTAGTACAAGAGGTATGGACAGGTTTTCCCCTCTGCCTTGGTGATCCCTGGCTGCTAGAACAGCCTGTTGTGCCGGCTGTCAGTGGCCCAAATTAGAGAGGTCTTAAGCCTGCTCTAACCACTGGTAGCAGAAGGGCAGAACAGCCCCAGAAGGAGATTCGTTATTCTTCTCCAGGACCAGTGTTTCTTGTATGGAACAAACTACTATCTTTCTGTCTCCCCAAAGCAGGATAAGGAGATAAGGGCATATGACTCTGTACTATGTTTCCACTTCTGCAACTGACATGATTCCACTCTTGCTTTGTAACTCTCACCTGAACTACATCTGTTAACATTCCAGTTTTCACTGATTGCCCATGTCCACTGACTTTAAATGACAGTTTGACACTTGATCACATTGCTTCCCCAAACAATTGATTTATTCACTTAAATCACTTCCCCTACTGAGTATTAGATTACCTTGTCACTTTTCAGAGTAGCAGCCGTGTTAGTCTGTAAAACTACAATACCCACCTGCTGAAGTGAAAAAACAGATTGACAGAGCCAGACGAGTACCCAGAAGTCACCTCCTACAAGACAGGCCCAACAAAGAAAATAACAGAACACCACTAGCTGTCACATTCAGCCACCAACTAAAACCTCTCCAGCGCATCATCAGAGATCTACAACCTATCCTGAAAGAGGATCCTTTACTCTCACAGATCTTGGGAGACAGACCTGTCCTCGCTTACAGACAACCCCCCAACCGAAAGCAAATACTCACCAGCAACCACACATCACTGAACAAAAACACTGACCCAGGAACCTATCCTTGTAACAAAGCCCGATGCCAACTCTGTCCACATATCTATTCAAGTGACATCATCACAGGGCCTAATCACATCAGCCATACCATCAGGGGCTCATTCACCTGCACATCTACCAATGTGATATATGCCATCATGTGCCAGCAATGCCCCTCTGCCATGTACATTGGCCAAACCGGACAGTCTCTACGCAAAAGAATTAATGGACACAAATCTGACATCAGGAATCATAATACTCAAAAACCAGTGGGAGAACACTTTAACCTGTCTGGCCATTCTATGACAGACCTGCGGGTGGCTATCTTAAAACAGAAAAACTTCAAAAACAGACTCCAACGAGAGACTGCTGAGCTG
>NW_020686431.1:0-3972 GCF_002925995.2 Terrapene triunguis
GTTTTGGCTGGGACGGTCCCTTTTTTAAGCCCTATCCCGGCCATACTGACTTTTTTGACAAAAGTGGGTATTTGTCACATTTGCTCTTGCCAACTGATGGATTGTCAAGAGCAAACTGGACAAATGCTCAATTTTTTGCCAAAAAAGTGGAGTGGGACCCCTAGAGGAGCACAGAGGAACATTCGTGGGGGGAGGAGGGATAGTGGCAATGCCAGCCCTGCGCTGGAGAGAGGGCTAGGGAGAGCAGCTCTGGCCAGCCAGCCCGCCCGCCCCACATGCTGGAAGGGAGATGGGGGCCTTGGGCGGCCCTGTGTGCGGGCAGGCGGCGCTCAGACCACCAGCTCCACGTAGGGTTGCCAACTTTCTAATTGGTTTTCTGCAAACAGCCTTGCCCTGCCCCCTGCCCTGCCTCTTCTTTGAGGTCTGGCCCCCTCTTACTCCATCCCCCCTCCCTCCATTGCTCACTCTCCCCCACCCTTGCTCACTCACACCAGGCTGGGCAGAGGGTGAGGTACTGGGGGGGGGGGTGAGGGCTCCAGATGAGGGTGCGGGCCCCACAGTGGGACTGGGGATGAGGGGTTTGAGGTGCAGGAGGGGCTCAAGGCTGTAGCAGGGGGTTGGGATGTGAGCTCTGGGAGGGAGTTTGGATGTAGGAGGGGGCTTGGGTGCAGGAGGAGGTGCAGGCTCCGGGCGGCACTTACCTCAGGTAGCTCCTAGGCGCAGGGACAGCCGGGGAGCTCCATCCGCTGCCCCTGCTTGTGCCTGGGAACCACAGCCAATGGGAGCTGTAGGGGTGATGCCTGCGGACAGGGGCAGTGCGTGGAGACCCCTAGCCGCTCCTGTACTTAGAAGCTGGCAGGACATGTGGGTGCTCCAGCCGCTGCACAGAACTGGGCTTTTAGCAGCCCAGTCAGCTGTGCGGACTAAAGCCACCAGGGTCCCTTTCTGACCCAGCGTTTTGGTCAAAAACCAGCCACCTGGCCACCCTAGCCCTGTGGGCAGGCAGCAAGGGGCTTGGAGGACAAGCCCCACATATGGGTGGGCAGCAGAGGGACTCAGACCAGCCCCACGCACAGGGGGCATGGGGACCATGGGAGGAGGGGAGTAGTGTGCAGGCGACGGGGGGGGGGGTCTGACTGTGCTTCAGAGGCAGGCCTTTTTTGGAGCTCCCTTTGCAGCTGGGGAGCGGCCTGTGTCCGTGCTACCCGAGCCTCCTCCCGCCTGCTACCCCCTTGCCGCTTGCGGTGAGTATTGGCCCTACTCTCCCCACCCCTAGAGCCAAACTCCGGCCAGGTCCTACTTCCCCCTTGCACACGTGCCTGGAAGCACAACACGATCTCGGGAGTTGGAGCCGGGGCGGCACGCGCGGGGCATCGTGCCTGGGAGCGGGAGGAACAGAGGATCCGCACGTGCGGAGGCTGCCAGTGTTGTGTGAGTGGGGCAGGGTTACACCCGCTGATGCCCCCTGGCGTGTGTTGCTGGGGGAGACGAGAAAACGGGACACGTCACGCCGACCCCACAACAGCCTGGCCCAGCCGGGGGCGAGGCAGGCGGAGGGGCCGAAACACGGCGTCTGTCCCGTCCATTGCGCCGCCGAGGCGCCCACTCTGCGCATGCGCTGCAGGGGGAAAATCCGCGCCAAGAAACGTTCATCGGCATCTGCCTGTGTCTGAGATACGCCGACGAGGGCAGGTGCTCGCGCCTCCCTGAGGAATCTGCCCCGCCCCCAGTCCCGCATGCCGCTCCCTCCCTTCCCCCAGCCGCTTGTGTCCTTGCCCAGCCACGGCTCACTCAGTGCGCATGCCCACGCTCCTCCAATCCTTCCACTCTCTCCGCCACTGCCACACCCCGGCGGGCAAAACCATTCACGCAACGTTGGGGGCCGCGTTAGCGCCTGTGTCTCTTTAACCCTGCCTTCCGCGAGAGGGCTTCCGTCGCCCCTAGCAGTTCTTGACTTTGCGGCAGGAGGCTCATTTACTGCCATTGCGTTGGTTTGGAGTTGTCGATCCACCCCCCCCCCATCTTTCGCCAATGGACAGGAGCTGGTTTATCCCAAGATGGCGGCGATTCCCAGTTCCGGGCCGGGCCGACTCACGTGGGAGTGAGCCAGACTCGGGGTCTCCCGTAGCGTGGTCCCCCAGGACTGCAGAGCGCGCGCCGCTGCACCCGCTTCCGAGCCATGGTGAGTAACGGCCGCGGAGGAGGGAGGGGAGAGAGTAGGAAACCTTCCACACGGGAGGGGGGCGCGCGCTGTTGTCACTCTCTCTACCTCCCCCCCCCGCCGCGCTTTGCCCCCGGGCGCTGTGGGAAAAACCTGCCCCATGGGGCCGCACGTCACGGCTGCCGGGGCCGCAGGGTGGGCGGAGCGCCCCGCACCTCATCTCAGCGGCATTAACTCTGGAGCCTAATGGTGACCGTGGCCACTTTACGGCCTTTGCTGGGAATTAGAAGGCGCTGCCGAGGGAGGCCGGTGTCTTTGATTAGTTGTCGTTTGTTAAGTCGTGCCTAAGACCCATCACCACCGGGCTTGCATTGTGCTAGACGCTGTACAAACAGAGAGTAGCAGACCGGCCCTGCCCTGAAGAGCTCACAGTTCAAGTAGCCAAGACAGACACAGGGTGGAGGAAGGAGTATATGTACCATCAAATATAGCTATCCCCAAGTATTCAGAAATCATCAAGCAGGCCTAAAAATCATCAAACTTTTTTTAAAAATGGGTTTGGGATCTTTTAATTACATTCTTGTTTCGGAGCACCTGGCTTATATTTGCTTCAGAAGTTCAGGTGTTTTTCTATATCTATGAGGACTAGAAGTTCAGAGGATTTTCTAATGACAGCTGAGATTCTCAGATAATCCTTTGGCTGCGGGAGAGTGCCTGTCTTTAAGAAAAACACCAATATCTCAAGCCTTGTGCTAAAGTCAGGAGAGTTGGCAACAGTGATAAGTCACAGGGAGAAAGGAGGTGGAGAGACCCAGAAAAGAGGAAAGATTGGTGATGAAGGGAAACCAAGGGTAGAAATAGAGGTAACCCTTAAAGGAGGCATAACTTTCCAGTGTGATTAAAATACTGAACAGATATTAACTAAAGGGTATGTTTATTACATACACGCAATACTCTACCCTCCATCTCTGTGCAAACTCATAGGCTATGTCTACACTACAGAATTAGGTCGGATTTATAGAAGCCGGTTTTATAGAAACCGGTTGTATGCAGCCGATTGTGTGTGTCCCCACCTAAAATGCTCTAAGTGCATGAAGTTGGCGGACCGCGTCCACAGTACCGAGGCTAGCGTCGACTTCCGGCGCATTGCACTATGGTACCTATCCCACAGTTCCCGGAGCCTCCGGCGCCCATTGGAATTATGGGTTGAGATCGCAATGCCCGGATGATGCAAAGCAGTGCCGCGAGGGGTTCTGGGTACATTGCGTCAGGCCCCTCCCCCGCCGTCACAGCAACGGCAGACAATAGATTCGCGCCTTTTTACCTGGGTTACCTGTGCAGACAACATACCACGCCAAGCATTGAGCCCGCTCAGCTCAGCTCACCGTCACCATATCTCTTCCGGGTGCCGGCAAACGTGGGACTGCATTGCTAAACAGCAGCAGCTTACTGCCTTTTGGCGGTAGACGGTGCAGCATGACTGGTAGCCTTCATTGGCGATCTGGGTGCAGGCAGCCGTGGGGCTGGCAGCCGTAGGGCTGCATTGCACCAGCCCCTTGCCTTTTGGTAGAAGATGGTATATTACGACTGGTAACCGTCGTCATCGTACTGCAGTGGCTGTCGATCATGGGCACCCGGGCAGACAATGATGGTTATCAGTCGTAGTATGCTATTTTCTGCCAAGTGCCCAATATTGTCTGCTAAGCACCCAGAAGAGGCCGAGGGCTATCTGGGTGCTGGCAGACATGGGGCTGGCAGCCGTGGGGCTGCATTGCACCAGCCCCCTTGCCTTGATGATGATGGTTATCAGA
>NW_020686432.1:0-5471 GCF_002925995.2 Terrapene triunguis
CACTCTGCAGGTTTTGTTTTACTGGAACTCCCTCAGCAACACAAGAGACTCACCATCCTTGCCGCTGTCCAAATACAAACATGTTGCACACACCCCTAGCTCTGCTGCTGCATCTAATCCAGACAGATTCCAGCCTCTGGTTACGTTTTGCTTGTTTGAAGCTTGTTTAGGGCACTGATCAGGCACCGGCCCTTCCACTGCAGAGGGTGGGAAGAATGATTCTGAGGGTGACGCACGAATCCAGGTGCTTCGGCATCGGGGATCCAGCTTTAGCTCTGCTGTTGTCTTTGGCAGGTCCCCCCCTGTCTGGGTGCTTCAGTTTGCCCCTCTAAGCTGGTAACTATAACAACTTTTCTCTTTCTATTCCAAAAGCTGGGAAATTAAATCGCAAAAAGCTTTGTTAACACACAGTTAGTGTTGCCCAGCAACGGTTCGTGCCCTTCCAGGACATCAAATTCAGCAAAAGTCAAACTGGTGAGCACCAGGCAGCCTGGAGGGAAGGTAAGTGCCCACGCCACCGAAACTCTGCCCTCTTGGAGAGATTCCCCAGTAAGACTGCACCACGTCCTCGTCCAGCACTGACCTGCAGCTCCCTGCACTCAAACCCTTCGCCTGTGCCAGAGAGACAACCACAGCTACTGACCGTGACAGCGCCTTCCGCCCTTTGCAGCCCCTTCACCCTTGGGCACACGAGACCATCAGTCTACGTTCACTTACCCATCATTTAACTCATTGGCAGCCCTCCTCTCCCACCTCACCGCTGACAGTCCCCAAGGCAAGGAGCCCCTGCATCTGGCTAGTGGCACAGCCGACCCCAGTGGGGCCCCACCTTCTTTGCCATTTAATTATTATGCATTGAGGCTGGAGGAATCACTGCACTGGAGAAGGGAGGGATACCACAACCCCTTGAGTGGGTTAGTGGAGATGGTGCTAGAGTAGGAGGCTGGCAACCTGGGTTCTAATCTCTTTGCTGAACTTTGGCAAGGTTGTGCCTCAGTTTCCCCATATATCAAATCTGTTGTTTACCCTCCCTATGTAAAGGGCTTAGAGCTGCAGAAGCGAGGTCTATGTACATTCAGAGAGGCCAGCTGTGTGAGGTAACCTCTTCAAATGACCCAGCTTCTGCTGGTGAGAGAAGCAAGCTATTGGGAACTGTGTAAACTCCAAAGTGTGTCTCTCTCACCAGCACAGGCTGGTCCAATAAAATACATTACCTCCCCCAAATCATCTCTTCAGTACCCTGGAACCAACATGGCTATGACACTGCTGTATAGTACAGTGAGAAGTTTTTACTCTCCGCTTCCCCTGTTCTCCATTTTGGGGGTGGTGCAGAGGCAGCTGCCTCACACGCTGAGCTGCCCTCAGGTGCCCAAGCCGCACACCCATTAGCTATTGCCCATGCCCTGTGTTGCACTCCTCCAGCCCTGCGCAGGGACCCTGTATCTGCCCCCCAGACACTCTCTGCAGCTGTGTTTGTGACAGACTCAGCTACTTGCAGCAGATCGGTAAATCAGAGCAGAAGTTAGTCCACAAGAAGGAAAAGCTTCCAAGTGATTCCCCTGTGTGTTCGGTTCTCCCCCTGCCCCACCACTCAGGGGAGCAGTGAGACGGGGGTTTTGGGGGGCCAGCCTGGGGCTACCTGGGGGGAAGGCATTACCTGGGGCTGCCATGCACAGGGCCAGGGCGACCAAGCCAGGAGCCTCCCGCTGGACAGCATTTCCCTGCATTGCGCTGGGCGTCCCTCGGAGTCGCTCTCCCCTTATGGAGTCGCCAGGTGGGCCACCCCCCAGAGCCACCTGCTAACAAGGGGGTTTCTCAGCTGCCCGGCTGCACATTGTTTCTGTTCCACCCACCCGGATGTGCGGGGAGAGGCAAATCCTCCTCTCCTGGCCCTGAGGCTGGTGCCTGGCCCCTGCCTTTGGTAAACTGCCCCGCTCCAGCTGTGCCCCACTGACCCACTCAATCATAGCTGCTGGCTCAATTATTTCTTCAACTTGTTTTACACAGCTTATCTCTTGCCTTGTCCTTTACTGCTGGGCCCACTCAGCCCAAGTGAGACCTACATGGGCCAGGTCTAAAAGACACACACAAAGCACTCAGATACACTAACACACAGCCATGCAGAAAAGCAGAAAAGTAAATAAACATGCTCACACACTAAATGCCATGAAGCACACACTGACACAGAAACAGGCACTCGCTGAGTGGCTAAAGAAAAAAACACAGCTCCGTTTAAATTCTGTTCCCGAAGTTGTGTAATTGGGGTGGTACCAGGAAGCTGAAAATAGGAGCAGGGATTAGGGTTCCTGGGTTCTATCCCAGCTCTGGGAGGGAAGTGGGGTCTGGGTACCAGGACTTCTGGGTTCTATGCCTATCTGTGGGTTAGAGCAGAGGGGTCTGGGAGCTGGGGCTTGGGTTCTATCACTGGCTCTAGGAGGGGAATAATCTTCATGGGTTTGATGGAGGGGGAGCTGGGAGCCAGGGCTGCTGAGGTCTATCCCTGCCTATGGGTGGGGAGTGGTGTTTAATGGGTTAGGCTGAGATGGGTGGGAGTTAGGAATCCTGGGTTCTATTCCTGGTTCTGGGAGGAGTCTGGGGTGTAATGGATAGGACTTTGGATCATGTCTCCACAGTTATAATTCAAGTTATGCCACTGGTTCTTTGTGTGACCTTGGGCAAGTTACTGTCTGTCTCTGTGCCACAGATTTTCATCTGGAAAATAGAGGAATATAGAGAAAATAGGTCATATTTCTGCAAGGTTTTATAATTGGTTAATAGTTCTGTAGGGATAGAGATGAGATTGTCATTACTTTTTCAAATTATGCTTATGTCCTACATAAACAATCTGTCTATAAATACAGGATCTTTCATGTAGGATGTTGTCTGTGTTTCTAAGTAAAAATAGTGTCATTTTTCAGTTAAGTAATTCAGTGTAAACTACTTGTTTACATGGTATTTGGCATTCACCTTGAGAAACAAATATAAAGGAGGGTTTCTACCTGAAACCTTCCCTAGACAGGAAAGTATTTGGCTTCAAAATTCTGTTGTACAGATGTATTTGCATTTGTGGAAACACATTTTGAAGTCTAACTCCCCATCAGCATACCAGTCTCTAAAATGCATCCAGTTCTAACATGGATTTGATTCCATCCCCCAGTGATTGAAGGAGCTGACTGAGTGGGAGTTAACACCCCATTGAAGTGGATTAATCAGCAGTTCAGTTTCACACTCCTTTCATGAGGCTGGATAGAGACAGAGCTATTGTTCCCCTACAGGCAAAGAAGAGCATTTGGAAACTCCCTCTGGTGATTAAAGACCCCAGGGGAGCTGGACCAGAGACACTCATTAGGCCTGGTTTGCTCACAGATTTTGTGCCAGTACAGGTAGGAAGCTGATGTCAGGCTGCCATCCTCACCCCAGAGATCCCCAGGAACTATATACAAACAACAACATACAGCCACAAAAACAACAAGGAATCTGGTGGCACCTTAAAGACTAACAGATTTATTTGGGCATAAGCTTTCGTGAGTAAAAACCTCACTTCAGACTAACACGGCTACCCCCTGATACTTAACATACAGCCATGCTCTCATACACAAATACACAGTGAAAGAAACATAAAATCATGCACTCCCACTTGCAGAAACACATACAAACACAGAGATGCACTCACACACTCTATATCTAACCAACATCATCCAAACACTCAGATACAAACACACAATCATGTATGCTTGAGTGTCTAAATAAGAAAGGGCTGCCCTGTTTTGATACTGTTCCTCGAGCAAAATTCACTTCATGAAACTAGAATCACAGGACTGGAAGGGACCTCACAAGGTCATCTAGTTCAGTCCCCTACACTCACGGCATGATTAAGTATTATCTAGACCATCCGTGACAGGTGTTTGTTCTTAAAAATCTTCAATGATGGAGATTCCACAACCTCCTTAAGCAATTTATTCCAGTTCTTAACAACCCTGAAAGTTAGGAAGTTTTTCCTAATGTCCAATGTCTAAACCTAAACAGAGAATATTTGGTTAGCTCCCGCCTGAATTTTGTAAGTTTCCTCTCTGTTTGCTAAATCTCCTGCCACATGATCTTAGCCATAGCTTGTGACCCAATTATTGCTTGAACTTGTTTTGAGGTGGGAGGGAAGCTCAGTGGTTTGAGCATTGGCCTGTTAAACCCAGGGTTGTGAGTTCAATCCTTGCGAGGGCCACTTAGGGATCTGGGGCAAAATCAGTACTTGGTCCTGCTAGTGAAGGCAGGGGGCTGGACTCAATGACTTTTCAGGGTCCCTTCCAGTTCTATGCAATAGGTATATCTCCATATATTATTATACATCTCTTCCCTTTTTCTTGACTACTGGGCCCATTCAGACCCAGTGAGGCCTACATGGGCCAGGTCTAAAAGACACACACAGAGAATTAACACACACTAACACACAACCATGCATAAAAGCAGAATAAACTTGCTCACACACTACACACTACGAACCACACACTGACACTGAAACAGGCACTCGCCGAGTGGCTAAACAAGAAAATACAGCATAGTTTGGATTCTGTTCCTGGAGTTATGTAATTGGGGTGGTACCAGGAGACTGAAAATGGGAGCAGGCATTATGACTCCTGGGTTCTATCCAAGCTCTGGGAAGGAAGTGCTTGGTCCTGCTAGTGAAGGCAGGGGGCTGGACTCGATGATCTTTCAGGCAGGGCCGGCTTTAGCAAGTGCGGGGCCCGATTCCTGGGGCTTGTACACACCGGGCAGCACTCCCAGTCTTTGGCGGCACTTCAGATTGCCGGCTGGGGGAGGGGGGTTGCGGGGCTTGCTGCGCTCTGGCCGGGGTCGCGGGGCCGTGGGGCAGCCATGCTCCAGCCGGGGTTGTGGGGCCACGGGGCTGTCCGCGCTCCGGCCAGGGTCATGGGGCCGTGGCGTTCCATCCAGGGTTGTGGGGCTGTCGTGCTCCGGTCGGTGCTCTGGCCAGGGGAGCGGGGCCACTGAAGACTCCAGAGCGCTCCGCCGCCACCCGCCGGGGTGAGTGAAAAAAATTAAAAGGGCACCTAAGGAGCGGGGCCCTCCGGGGAATCGGGCGAATCGGCCTAAAGCCAGCCCTGCTTTCAGGGTCCCTTCCAGTTCTATGAGATAGGTATATCTCCATATATATATAAAAAAGTGGGGTCTAGAGGTCAGATTGAGGTGTCTGGGAGCTAGGAGTCCTTGGTTCTATTCTGTATCTGTTGGTAGAGTGTGGGTTATAGCAGAGGGGCTCTATGGCTTGGGCTTAGGTTCTATCACTGGTTCTGGGAGGGGAATAGGCTCTACTGGTTAGATGGAGGCAGCTGGACACTAGAGCTTCTGCGTTCTAACTCTGGGTGTGGAGTGATGTTTAATTGCTTAGGTAGGGGAGTTAGGAATCCTGGGTTCTGTTCCTGGTTCCAGGAGAAATTTGGGGTGTACAGGATAGGAAT
>NW_020686433.1:0-1499 GCF_002925995.2 Terrapene triunguis
AGCGGCCGAAGCCCTGCCGCCGCTACCCCAGTGCTCTGCCAGTGGGGCTTAGGAGGTGATTTAAAGGGCCCAGGGCTCTGGCCACTGCAGGGAGCCCCGGGCCCTTTAAATCACCAGTTGGTCTGGTCCGGCACGGCGTACTGGCTCTTGCTGGTACGCCGTACCGGGCCGTACCGGCTTACTTTCACCTCTGGTCCTGCTACCCAAGGAGGTGGGGCTGGGGCTTTGGCTTTGGGCTCTGGCCCCAGCAAGTCTAACACCAGCCCTGGTGACCCCATTAAAATGGGGTTGTGACCCACTTTGGGGTCCTGACCCACAGTTTGAGAACGGCTGATTGAGGATATCTGAGCAGGTTTCTCTTCTGGATCCTTAGATGGGGCAACTCCAGACTCTGTCTCAACACACTGGAGAGCAGAGCCGAGACACCAGGACCTGCTGCATCAGTGGAGGGGAGCAGACCTGAGGCTCCAGAGACCTCTCCCAACAAAGTTCCTGCAGATACGGTCCAGATACGGGAAACAGAAGCTGGGTCTCCATGGCCCATTCCATCCCTGACCACGGGCTGACTCGGCCGATGAGGAAGTCAGTCAGGGCCCTCCACGTTCCCCTGGTTCTTCCATCCAGCGTCTCCATCTCCATACACCTGCTGCGCCCGAGCTCCTGCCCATCCCCTGCGTATTGTCCACCTGTGAAGGATGTGGAAGATGCCAGGACTGTTTTACAAACACTTCATGTATTAGCTGTGTCAGACCTGCTTCCTGTCCAGCCCCGGCTCCACCCCTTGGCTGCTCCACTCCAGCCCTATGCCCTGCCTGCCTTGAACCCCTGGCTCTTACCCTTGGTTGGCCTCCCAACCATACCTCTCTTTCTGCCGTCCAGCTCTGCTTTGACCACTAGGCCAGACTCTTGCTTTGACCACGAGGTTGCACCACCTACACCTCGGTGTGGGACACCCAGCCCCAGAAGTGGGGAGTGGGGTCTGGGTAAGGGAAGCCTCCCTAAATGTTAGCTGAGACAGAGGCGTGTGAACGGTTGGGTGGGTTAGATCCCTTTGCTTCTTAGGCTTTGGGCCCCTCCGTTGAGATGAATGGAGCTGGCATTTGGAAAAGGCTGGTGTCTGTCCCTGTATTCACACACTGGCCTCAGCTCCCGGTGGTGAGCGTGGCAGGACCAGGCCCAGTCCCAGCTGCAGGAGGAATCACCGCTGGGACTATAGCTATTTCTTTGGTCTGTGACTGGGTGCATGGGAAGATTCTTCCTCAGGGAGGTGAAGGCTTGAGGCCTAAATCTTGGGAACGGAGACATAGAGGAGGCCAAGGTGCAGCTGGCGCTGAGCTGTGACGTCATCCTGGGTGGCGACGCCTTTGTGTCCGTCTGCAGGGAGAAGAGCCGTGAAGACGGTCCTGTCCTAGCTGAGAATCATGAACTTCAGAAACACGAAGCTCAGGCTGAGGGATCTCCTGGAAATCAGTCCAGACAGCATGAAGGACTCAACTCCT
>NW_020686434.1:0-1114 GCF_002925995.2 Terrapene triunguis
GAGCACTGGCATTACAGCCAGTATCACAGGACGTCTGCCCAAGGGGGCCAAGGTCGTGCTCAGATACAGGCAGCTTCATTCTGCCCGTGCCCATTTTGCCGCCCTGGCCCCATTCCGTCCACACGTCAATCTGTGGATTATGGCACCGCCTGGGAGCCCCAGCCGCGGCCCAGGCCCCCGCTGCGTTCGGTGCTGCACAAACCCAGAACAAAGAGCCTGTCCCTGCCCCCAGAGAGGTTCCGGCCCAAGGCCAGGAGGAGAGACTCCAGCCGGACACAGGCAGACCCGTGGGTGCGTCAGGCGCCCTGCGCCCGGGCAATTTCACCCATCGCAGGATCACCAGCTGAGCCAGGTGCCTCCGCGGTTCCTCCAGTTCCGCCGAGCGACGCGGCTTCGTGCCAGCCCCCGGCTGGACTCCGTCCCTGCTCACCCCGGCTGCAGTTTGGCGCCAGAGGCGCTGATCCATAAACCAGCCGGGCCAGGCAGCTACACGTGCCAGGGCAGCCTGAGCTCCCCTGCCCACCTCCAGGGCAGCAGCCCGGCCCAACAGGCGGCCAATCGCTGCCACTGCCACTGCCCCGGGCAGCACATTACGCAGGCAGAGCTGCCAGGACCGGCTCAGGCAGCAGGGAGGGGCCCTGAGCGCTGCACTTCCAGCGCGGCTGGGCTCGGAGCAGGCAGAGCGAGGACAGACCAGCCCTGCGAGGTAGGAGAGGGCTGGAAAGCGGCTGCCCCCTGCCCGGGGGCCAGGCTGCCAAGGTGGGGGGAGCTTTGGGGGAATGTGTGACAGGTGGCATCTGCCTGTGCACATACGTGTGTGTGTGAGTGTGAGTGTGTGTGTGTGTGATGCCTATCGAGTGACATGCTGTGTGCGTGTGTGCGTGTGCATGTATGTGAGTGTGCCTCTGTATGTGTGTGATGACGCCTGTCGAGTGACAACGGTGTGTGTGTGCGTGTGTTTGCGTGTGTGAGATGATGCCTGTCAAGTGACGTGGGTGTGGGTGTGTGAGAGTGAGTGTGTGTGAGAGAGAGATGATGCCTGTCCAGTGAGATGGTGTGTGTGTGTTTGTGTGTGATTATGCCCGTCGGGTGACATGGTGTGTGCATGTGTGTG
>NW_020686435.1:0-1079 GCF_002925995.2 Terrapene triunguis
AGCCAAAGGTACAGGGAGGAGGAAGGGCCAACAGCAGCCTGTGTGTGTACATCCTTTGGGGGTTACTGCGGGGGGAGGGGGGGGAAGCGACTATGTTACCAGAACTCCCAAAAGTCCTGGATTTTGTGGGACTGTCCTTTGACCCCCACAATCCCCTGTTTACCCCAGGCTCCCCACCAAGTGGCATCGTGACCTAGTGCATGGGGTCATGGCACCACTTAGGTTTGGCTCATCTGCCCCTCCATCTCCAGAGCCCACTTTAGCCACTGGAAAGGTTGGGACGTATGCACTAGAGCCCTGCGGGGTGGAGGGGAAGACTGTTACTGCCGGGGGAGGGGGAGTGTGGAAGGAGCAGTGTCACCAACCTCGGCGATTTTGGGGGCTACTTTTCACATGTGTTTGCCAAAAGCGAAAGTTTTGAGGCTGACAACACTGTTGCTGCTGCAGACCACTTTAGCACCAGATGTGAGTACAAGGACCCGCTCTCTTCTGTGTGATCAATGCCTCCCCACCCCCTCCGCTAGCACCCAGGCGGTGAGGAGGAGGAGGAAGCAGCCTGACTGCGGAGGGGTGAGGAATGTGTGTGTGTGTGGGGGGGGAACACAGGGAGAGACAGGTGCAGGAGCCAGAGTGTGAGAAGCAGCAGAATGGGAGCGGGAATGGTTACCAGAAGTAGGCGGGGGGGAAAGAAGTGGGGTATAGGAAACAGTATGGGGAGGAGGGGACAGGTGGGACAGCAGAGGAGGAAATGGACTGGAGGTAACAGGTGGTGGATAGGACTAAAGGGAGCGGCAGAGGAGGCATATCAGTGTGTATAGGCATGGGAGGAGGATATAGGATGTGTGGGAGGATAGGAGCAGAAGGGGATGGGGAAGAAGATGGAGGATGTGGGAGGTTAGGAGCTGAAGGGGAGGGGTGGATATGAGAGAGGGGGACAGAGACAGGGTTGGGGCTGAAGAGAGGATGCATGGTCTAGTGCAGGGGTCGGCAACGTTCGGCACGCGGCTCGCCAGGGTAAGCAGCCTGGTGGGCCGGGCCAGTTTTATTTACCTGCTGACGCGGCAGGTTCGGCCGATCGC
>NW_020686436.1:0-1001 GCF_002925995.2 Terrapene triunguis
TGTGGCCATTTTTTCTGATTCATGGACAGAACACCTGGAGCACCTGGAAAAAGTCTTCGAGCGCATCCGGCAGGCAGGACTAACTGTTAAGGCTAAAAAGTGTCAAATAGGCCAAAACAGAGTGACGTACCTGGGGCACCAGGTGGGTCAAGGAACTATAAATCCCCTACAGGCCAAAGTGGATGCTATCCAAAAGTGGCCGGTTCCAAGGTCAAAGAAACAGGTCTAATCCTTCTTAGGCTTGGCCGGATATTATAGGTGATTTGTACCACACTACAGCCAAATCGCCGCCCCGCTGACAGACCTAACCAGAAAGAAACAGCCAAATGCAGTTCAATGGACTGATGAGTGTCAAAAGGCCTTTAACCAGCTTAAGGCAACACTCATGTCTGACCCTGTGCTAAGGGTCCCAGACTTTGACAAACCGTTCCTAGTAACCACAGATGCGTCCGAGCGGGTCGTGGGAGCAGTTTTAATGCAGGAATGACCGGATCAAGAATTCCATCCTGTCGTGTTTCTCAGCAAGAAACTGTCTGAGAGGGAAAGCCACTGGTCAATCAGCGAAAAGGAATGCTACGCCATTGTGTATGCGCTGGAAAAGCTACGCCCATATGTTTGGGGACGGCGTTTCCAACTACAAACAGACCATGCTGCGCTACAGTGGCTTCATACCGCCAAGGGAAATAACAAAAAACTTCTTCCGTGGAGTTTAGCTCTCCAAGATTTTGATTTTGAAATACAACACATTTCGGGAGCTTCTAACAAAGTGGCTGATGCACTCTCCCGGGAAAGTTTCCCAGAGTTAACTAGTTAACAATTGTTCTTGGAATGAAACATATTGTTAGTTTTTATATAATTAGTAGTATGTCTAAAGGTACATGTGTCTTATTAACTCTGTTTTCTCCTAGAACTCCAGGAAGAAATCACAGCCAGTGTGGAACCGAACGTCCAACACTATCTGTGATTTGGGGGGCGTGTCATAACTATAAAGGGAAGGGTAA
>NW_020686437.1:0-1239 GCF_002925995.2 Terrapene triunguis
GGGGCCTGTCCCCTCTAGGGGCACCAGGAGAGACATTGGGGTGAGCTGGCAGGGGGGTGGGGGGGAAAGGAGGGGAGGTTGGGGGTTGGTGGGGAGCTGGGGGCCGTGGGGGGAGGTGGGAAAGGTTGGGGGCAGGGAAGGAAAGGCGAGACAGGCTGGCAGAGGGGCTGGCCCTGCTGGCATGGGGCCGGCAGCGGGCAGGGAAGGAAAGGGGAGGCTGGCAGAGGGGCCGGCCCTGCTGCCATGGGGGGGCCGGCAGCGGACAGGGAAGGAAAGGGGAGGCTGGCAGAGGGGCTGGCCCTGCTGCCATGGGGGGGCCGGCAGCGGGCAGGCTGCCCCCCCGCCCACACTGAGCGCCCCCCCGGTCCCGGCAGATCGTGGCGTTCAAGGAGGGCGAGCAGAAGGAGAAGGAGGGCATCCTGCGGCTGCGCCGTGCCAACGCGCTGAAGCCCGGCCCGCCGGCGCCCGGCCCCCCCTCCTGCGTGTGCGGCCAGCCGCCCGGGCCCGGCATGCTGCGCTGCGAGCTCTGCCGCGACTGGTTCCACGCTCCCTGCGTGGCCTGGCCCCGCCTGGGCGCCCAGAAGCCCTCGCCCGCCTGGTGGGAGTGGGACGCCAAGTTCCTGTGCCCGCTGTGCCAGCGCTCCCGCCGCCCGCGCCTCGAGACCATCCTGGCCCTGCTGGTGGCCTTGCAGAAGCTGCCCGTGCGGCTGCCCGAGGGCGAGGCCCTGCAGTGCCTGACGGAGCGCGCCATCACCTGGCAGGACCGCGCCCGCCAGCTGCTGGCCTCGCCCGAACTGGCCGGGCCCCTGGAGCGCCTGGCAGCCTTGCGCCAGCGGCTGCACGGGGACGCCGGCGCCCTGCGGGAGACCAGCCGCAACGAGCAGCCCAAGGTGAGGGGGGGGCGCTCGCCCCAGGAGTTGGTGCCCGGCACTGGGGGGAGGTGGGTCCCCGTTATAATCAGCCTTTGCTCCACCCCAGAGTTGGCCGATCTCAGCGAGGGATCCCCAGGCACCAGACCCCTTAGATTTGGGTCCCTGTGGCGGGGGGGGGGGGGGGGGGCCATGGGGTTGTCCCCCCGGTCTGCCCCTTCCCCCCCCCCCTCCTCCCTGCAGCTTTCCCTTGAGAACGGGGACACCACGCCACCGGAGAAGATGGGCCCCTTCACCTCTGGTAACGTGCCCCACGTTTTCTGTGCCCCGGGGGGGGCAGGGGCTGGCACCGAGTGTGCCGGACAGAGGG
>NW_020686438.1:0-1055 GCF_002925995.2 Terrapene triunguis
GCCATCTGCAGTAGAGCGAAGGGAAAGGGCCCTGGTCTGCAGCACCCGCTCTGGGTGTCCGGGAAGCCACAGGCAGGGCTCCCGCCCGGCGCTGGACCTGGGGAGGATGGGGCACCTGCAGGGTTCGGAAGGGACCTGGGTCAGATCCCTGCCCCCCAGGCACAGGGCAGCAGCCACTTGGGGTCCTGGGACAACTCTGTCCCCTCCCACAGCCTGCTGCCAGTGGACAGGCAGAGGGAGAACGGCCCCTGCCTGTGGGATGCAGGCAGCAGAGAACGCGCAGCCCCTCCCTCCCCCCCCGCCAGGCACCGGCACCTCAGTCCTTTGTCTGCAGCTGCCAGGACCCAGCCCCAGCCCTGCCCAGATCACCCAGCTCTGCACCGCAAGATGCACCCGGCACCCGCCAGTGACACGGACCCCAGCCCAACGACCCCCCGCTCCATGGGACCACCAGCAAAGCTCTGGGCACCAGTGCACGTATGGGGGAGGGGCTGGGAGAGCAGGGGCTGTGGGTCGGGAGTGAGGGGCACTGGCAGAGCACTTTGGGGGAATCTTGCCCAGACTCTGCCCGCGCTGGGCCTCGCTGCCAACAGCATCTCCGTCTCCCTCCCTCCAAACCGTTCCTGGAGCCTGAGTGAGCTGAGGCGGCTGGATGGGGCTCACAGCCCACTGGGTCCAGGCTCCAGGGCAGGCTATGGGGCTGTGAGCGGGGGCCTCGTGCCATCGCTCTCCAGTACCCAGTGATGGTGCCAGGCAGGCGAGGGGCTGAGGTCCCGGAGGGCTCTGCCGCGGTAATCTGTATGGGGCTCTGGGGCTCCAGAGATGGGGGGTTAACACTGCCATGCCACAGGCCCCCGTGACCCCCCAGGAGCTGAGCCTGCCCTGCCCCCGGGGCTCAGGGACCAAGGGACCCGTCGTGGGGGCCAGGGCAAAGCCTCCAAGTCAAACAGCCTCAGCGCTGCCCAGCTCTGTGCCCAGCCGGAGCCAGCGTCAGGTGCGGGGCCAGGAGCCAACCCCCAGCCCCTGGGTTCAGCTACTCACTAGCGCCCCCCAGA
>NW_020686439.1:0-2430 GCF_002925995.2 Terrapene triunguis
GCTGGGCAGACCGGGGTGGGAGGCTGGGGGCTGCGTGGGGGAGGGGGCAGCACTTCGGGTGTGGAGTCCAGGGGGTCCCCATGTGGTGAGAGAGCAGGAGAGGCCGGGGCCAGATAACGGAGCTGGACTGGGCCAGGAGAGGAAGGGGGTCCTGGAAGGGATAGGAGGGGGGCAGAGGACCAGTATGGGCTGGGAGAAGGGGGGTCAGGGTCAGGTGGGAGCAGGAGGAGGGGGGCGGGTCCCAGGCCGGGCGGGGGCAGGAGGGGCGGGGCGGGTCCCAGGCCCAACCCGCAGCCCCCCCCGGCTCACCACATGTCGATCTGCGTGGAGTACTCGGTGGAGCCCAGCAGGATGTCGGGGGGCCGGTACCAGAGCGTCACCACCTCGTTGGAGTACGTCTTAGTGGGGATGGACTTGGCCCGCGCTAGACCTGGCAGAGAGAGGGGGATGGCACTGGGGGGTTCCGGGGCTCACAGCTTAAACTCACTGCACTCATTGACGAGCAGGTTCCGGGGGGCGGGTTGGGGGGCTCTGGGAGGTTCTGGGGGGCTCAAAGTCAGCCAGCTTGAGCCGCTCGTTGACGAGTGGGTTCTGGGGGGCAGGGGTGGGGGTTGATTCAGGAGGCTCTGTGGGGCCCTGGGGGGTTCCGGGGCTCACCGAAGTCAGCCAGTTTCAGCTCGCCCCACCCGTTGCTGAGCAGGTTCTGGGGGCGGGGTGGGGTTTGGGGGTTCAGGAGGCTGGTGGGGATTGGGGGGCCCTGGGGGGGTTCCGGGGCTCACCGAAGTCGGCCAGTTTCAGCTCGCCCCGCTCGTTGATGAGCAGGTTCTGGGGTTTGAGGTCGCGGTGCAGCACCTTCTGGCGGTGGCAGTACGCCAGGCCCCGCAGCAGCTGGAACAGGAAGAGCTGGGGGGGGGACGGAGAAACGCCGTCAGCCTGGCACAGGGGGGCCCCCGGGAGCTCCCCCAGCCCCGCCGCGCTCACCTTGACATTGTGCATGTTGATGAGGTTGCCGCAGTCGTCCAGGTACTGCTTCAAGTCCTTGTCCTGCGGGGGCAGGGCAGGGTTAGCGCCGCCCGGACGCCGGGGTCCCCGCGAGCCGCCCCCGGCCCCCCACTCACCAGGTACTCGAAGACCAGGGTCAGCGACTTCTCCGTGTGGATGATGTCGTGCAGGGTGACGATGTTGGCATGTTTCAGGTCCTTCAGCAGGGACACTGGGGGGGAAGAGGCGAGTGAATTCCGGCCCCCCACCCCCCCGCCCCCCCCCCCCCCCCCCCAGCCTCCCCCCCCGGGCACCTCCAGCCTGCCCCCCGGCCCGCCCCCCGGCAGGTACCTTCGCGGATGGCTGTGCAGGGCGCCCCCTCCTCGTGCTCCAGGCGAATTTCCTTCAGCGCCACCAGGTTGTCTGTCAGTTTGCTCTTGCCCTTGTAGACGGTGGCGTACGTCCCCTGTGGGGCAGCGATGGGGGGGGGGGACCTGGAGGTCACAGCTGGGGGCCCCTCCTGCCCCATCCCCCAACCAGCCACTCGCCCCCCTTCCCTGGCCCATGACCCCCACCCCAGGGTGCCCCCAGATCTCTGCCCCATCACGCACAGTCCCCTCCCCCATCCCACGCCCTCTCCCCAGCCCCATGGCCCCTCTCCTGGCCCCTCCCTCTAATCTCATCCCCTGGCTCGGATCTGGGGGAGGACATTAGGACACACCCCCCCCGCCCGCTCCCCGGGGCCCAGCTCCCACCTCTCCCAGCTTGTCCAGCTTCACGTAGGTCTCCAGCTTCCCGAAGCCGATCTCAGACTGCGGGCGAGAGACCAGCCGTGAGATCCCCATGGGGGGGGGGGGGGGGGCCCCCCCAGGGGGGGGGGGGGGGGGGGCCGTGGGGCAGGGGGCCGGATGGGGGGCAGCCAAGGGACACTGAGGGGCAGGCAGCCGGCCAGGGAACACTGGGGGGTGGGGGGCTGGAGGGGGCTGGGGGGCAGGGTGGAAGCACCATGGGGCTGGCCAGGACGCACATGGTGCTGGCCAGGGGTGCCATGGGGCTGGCCAGGGGACACGTGGGGTGCTGTGGGGCTGGCCAGGGGACACACGGGGTGGGCTGGGGGACAGCAGGGCGCCGTGGGGTGGATCGGGGCGGGGGACAGTGGGGCGCCGTAGGGCGGGGGACAGCGAGGCGCCGTGGGGCAGGGAACACGTGGGCCGGGGCAGAGGACAGCGGGGCACCGTAGGGCGGGCCGGGAGACAGCGGGGCGCCGTGGGGCTGGCCGGGGGCAGGGGACAGCGAGGCGCCATGGGGCTGGCCGGGGGACACGTGGGGCAGGCTCTCACCAGCGAGACGCGGCGCAGGCGCCGGCTGAGGGGCTGGTCGAACAAGGGGCTGTTCAGCGCCAGCTTCTCCAGGCAGCCCTCGGGCAGGCGGATGTCGGCCGGCAGCGAG
>NW_020686440.1:0-2518 GCF_002925995.2 Terrapene triunguis
CTACACTTTCCCAGAGTGTTTAGAACTTGAACTGGTAATATCTCTAAGGCCTGGTCTACACTAGGCTTTTATGTCGACTTTAGCGCCGTTATATCGAATTAACCCTGCACCCGTCCACACCAGGAAGCCATTTAGTTCGACATAAAGCTCTCTTTAAATCGATTTCTGTAATCCTCCCCAACGAGAGGAGTAGCGCTAAATTCGACATGGCCATATCGAATTAGGCTAGGTGTGGATGGAAATCGACGGTAATAGCTCCGGGAGCTATCCCACAGTGCACCACTCTGTTGACGCTCTGGACAGCAGTCCGAGCTCGGATGCTCTGACCAGCCACACCCCCGGGAAAATTTGAATTCATTTTCATTTTCCTGTCTGGGCAGTTTGAATCTCAGTTCCTCTTTGGACATCGAGGGGAGCTCAGCAGCAGTGGCAACTATGCAGAGCTCTCCAGCAGAGATGGCCGTGCAATCCAATAGAAAGAGGGCCCCAGCATGGACTGATCGGGAAGTCTTGGATCTCATCGCAGTGTGGGGCGATGAGTCCGTGCTTTCAGAGCTGCGCTCCAAAAGAAGGAATGCTAAGATCTACGAGAAGATCTCCAAAGCCATGGCAGAGAGAGGCTACAGGCGGGATGCAACGCAGTGCCGCGTGAAAATCAAGGAGCTGAGACAAGGCTACCAAAAAACCAAAGAGGCTAACGGACGCTCCGGATCCCAGCCCCACACATCCCGTTTCTACGAGGCACTGCATTCCATCCTAGGTGCGGCCGCCACCACTACCCCACCCCTGACCGTGGACTCTGAGGATGGGATATTGTCCGCGGCCGGTTCCTCAGCGGACGGGGAAGAGGAGGAAGGAGATGAGGAGGACGAGGCAGTCGACAGCGCTGGCACCGCTGATTTCCCCGACAGCCAGGAGCTCTTCATCACCCTTACCGAGATCCCGTACCAACCGTCCCCATCCCTTACCCCGGACACAGAATCAGGGGAAGGATCAAGCAGTAAGTGCTGTAAACATGTAAACATTTATTTAAAACAGAACGGTAATATTTATACTATTAACAATGTATATTTATAAAAGTGCTGTAAACTAGTAAAAAAATAATCAGGTACAAAACAGGAATATTTACAAAGGTAACAAATGGGTTTTGCATGATTTCTCTGTCTTAGGCTCTTCTCAATTTAGTCCCAAGTATTTTAAAAAAATTTCACAATGTCCGTTACTACATGATTCCCAGGCCCAAGACGCTCCACTCCAAAGTCCCAGTGCACCTACGCGAAAATCCGGTCAATGTGGCCGGGGATCGACGAGAAATCCTCGTAGGAGAACTCCTCGTAGGTCTCGTGGAGGTAGAGCTCAAGCCTGTTGATCAGGTTCCGGGGTAGGGCGATCTTAGTGGGCCCTCCGTGGTAGCAGACATGTCCCCTCCACGCCACAATCAAGTACTCCGGGATCATCGCACGACATAGCATGGCGGCATACGGCCCCGGTTTCTGCATGCTTTCCCGCAGCATGCGTTCTCTCTGGGTGTCCGGGATCCTCAGGAGGGTGATGTCGCTCATGACGCCCTGCTTTGAATTAGGGAGGGGAATGTTAGTATTGGGACTGCTTTACAGCCACGCGGTGGAGGGAGAGGGGCAGCATACAGGGATCTTTCCCTGGGACAGCCGCGAGGGGGTGGGACAGGGGCAGAGTTGATGCTGTCCTGATTGCTGGCAGCAGAGACTGGCATTGCTTTCAATGTGAAAGGAGGCCAGTGCTACTGCTGGAGTTTTAAGCAGCCACAAGTCTGCGGCTTACCATTATTGCCCGCTCCAGAAGTTCAGGTCTCCAGCCACAGTTCTCTGAACACTCCAAGACCTCCGCAAGTCCACAGGCACTGAAGGCGACGGCCGAAAATTCGACCTTGTCCTGAGTGCGCATGTGAGAGGTTCAGTGCATGGTCTTGTTCACTTTTTTTTTTTTTTTTCTTTGTATACAATTTCATTTATCTGTCTCAGGAATTCACTCCCTTTTTAAAATTCACACAGACACATCTGCGACTGTCTCCCAACCCAGCCTGTCAGCACACTCCCAGAGGCTAGCGCAGATTAGGCGGAGGAAGAAGAAGACGCGTGAAGACATGTTCACAGAACTAATGGGCTGCTCCCGAGCCCAGGCAGCCCAGCAGACACAGTGGAGGGAGAACTTGTCACAAATGCACCGAGCAGTCATGGAACGGGAGGAGAGGTGGCGTCAGGAGGACCAACAGGCTACTGAAAAGCTGCTTGGACTAATGAGGGAGCAAACGGACACGCTCCGGCGCCTTGTGGATGTTCTGCAAGACCGGAGGCAGGAGGACAGAGCCCCGCTGCAGTCTATCTGTAACCGCCCTCACCCGCCACCAAGTCCCACACCACCCTCACCCAAAGTCCAAAGAAGGAGGGGCGGCAAGGGCCGTTAAAACTTTCAGTCAACCCCTGCAGACTGCTCTAGCACTAGAAGGCTGACATTCCCCAAAATTTCATAAGTCCTTTCC
>NW_020686441.1:0-1357 GCF_002925995.2 Terrapene triunguis
AATCAAATGTTCGCGGGAAGCAGGGGAGGGGGCGGAGTTGGGGCGGGGACTTTGGGGGAAGGGGTGGAGTTGGGGCGGGGCTGGGGGCGGGGCCGGGCCCCGTGGAGTGTCCTCTTTTTGGACACTCAAAATATGGTAACCCTACCTTTTAGCCATCTGCCCTTGAGCAACGGGCAGGCAAGGTCTGTGGGGAAAACGGTCCGAAAGTAGCTGGCTTCA
This sequence comes from Terrapene triunguis, assembly GCF_002925995.2. Taxonomy (NCBI): domain Eukaryota; kingdom Metazoa; phylum Chordata; order Testudines; family Emydidae; genus Terrapene; species Terrapene triunguis. Next base: position 220 of record NW_020686441.1, read on the forward strand.
TCTCTCCTGCAATGTGTATTCTAGCACTCCTAGCTATTGCAGATGGCTTCCTCTTTCCAAGGCGACTCTCTCTCCCTGGAGAGGCAGGAGAACCATTTGCCTAGTTAACAATTATTTGCCTAAAGGGGCTCTTTAGGTAGCTCGACCGGCAGCTGAACAAATCCTTGCTGTAGAAGAGAGCAAAGCTGGTATCTAAAAAGTAAAGTCTCTTGGTGAGAGTTAAGGGGATTTCCAGTTACAGATGTTGTGATGGGTTGTATCACAGAAACCCCCTTGGGAGCTGCCACCTGATGTGCAAAGACTACCCCTGCTTCTGTTTTCCCTGCCAGCTCAGGACTCCAGCACCCTGTCTTGCTGAACCAGATACTCCCGTCTGGCTCCAGACACAAACCCAGGGTCTGAATCACTTGTCCCAAAGCTGCAAGTTTACCTGGAAACAGCTCACAGGAGTGTGCTTGTCTTTAGCACTCAGATGCCCAACTCCCAATGGGGTCTAAACCCAGATAAATCCGTTTTGCCCTGCATAAAGCTCATGCAGGGCAAACTCATAAATTGTTCGCCCTCTATAACACTGATAGAGAGATATGCACAGTTGTTTGCTCCCTCAGGTATTAATACATACTCTGAGTAAATTACTAAATAAAAAGTGATTTTATTAAATACAGACAGTAGGATTTAAGTGGTTCAAAGTAGTAACAGACAGAACAAAGTAATCACCAAGCAAAATAAAATAAAATGCGCAGATCTATGTCTAATCAAACTAAATACAGATAATCTCACCCTCAGAGATGCTTCAGTAAGTTTTTCTCAGACTGGACACCTTCCAGGCCTGGGCACAATTCTTTCCCCTGGTACAGCTTTTGTTCCAGCTCAGGTGGTAGCTAGGGGATTCTTCATGATGGCTCCTCTCCTTCTCTCTTCTGTTCCACCCCTTTATATATCTTTTGCATAAGGCGGGAACCCTTTGTCCCTCTGGGTTTCCACCCCCCCCTCACTGGAAAAGCACCAGGTTAAAGATGGATTCCAGTTCAGGTGACATGATCACATGTCACTGCAAGACTTCATTACTCACTTGCCAGCACACACATATACAGGGAGACTCACAGGTAAACAGCCATCTGCAGACAATGGGAGTCAT
>NW_020686442.1:0-4815 GCF_002925995.2 Terrapene triunguis
TATTTTACCCAAACAACAGAGCATGGCATGTAATCTCATCTGATTCTGAAGGACTACACTAGGGAATAACCCTAATTCAGCAGTCAGCAAACCCCAGCTTGTCTTTGTGTACACTTGGGAGTCTATACTGGTGTGGCGACACCAATTGCTGAATCAGGGCATTTCCCAAATTAAGACAAGGCCTAATTGTAAGTGAAAATGACCAATCATTTAATGCAAAGCTGAAGAAATGTGATTCCTGTAACTTTAAAACAGCTCTTAAGTGATAATTTTACTAGGCTTGATTCTGAACTCACATTACCAACACCATCAGTGACAGTGCAAACATTACCCAGTCTGCTCTGCCAAAAGAGCTTCAACTCTGTTTTTTCAGGGACCACTACAGGAGGTGAGAGGTGATAAGAGTTCAGTCTTCATGGTTCATTCAGGCCTTGACCCAAAGCCAAGTGAAATCAATGTAACGATCCTTATTGACTTTTATGAGCTCTGGATCAATCTCTTAAGTCCTTGGCCTCTCTACCAAGACTTAACAAGAGGGCCAATTAGTATCTATTTGATAATAGGAACTAGGCTGAGACCACCAATTCATTTTACATAGACAGCAAAAGTCAAAGGGTAAAGACTTTTGAACACTTCTACTGTAACCGACTGAATAAACGTGTTGTGCTCTCCACTAATGACTAGTCTGCATAAAGGATAAGAGCCTCCTACCACTACTACCTAACTGAATTATTCCTTTCTTTCAAGTGGTAGAGACATGCTTTGGCACTGAATGCTCAGGGTTCGGTACCAGTTGATGACCCATAGAGTGGAGACAAGGGCTGTTTCAAATCTGGCTTTCATGAGTGTAACAGTGCCTTGGTGGTAAAAAGTTCTATGTATCATTATCAGTCCCCTCTGCTATCTAGTCCCTCTCACCTAAAGTCTATTTTATGGTGAACAGATAAATAATAAATCTCCCTGTTCATGCTAACTCACTCTCTTTGTTCTCATTCTGTCCCTGTTCTTCAATCTGCTGTGCAAGGACAAACCAATGATGGCAAATATCACTTGAAAGTAAGTTATGCAGCAGAGACAGTTTTTCCAGTGCAACTGACATGAATATTTGAATCCAAGGTCAGGGATTAATCATTCGTCAGTAAAGATCCTCACAGTTTGCCATTGTTTCAGAAAGCCAAAAGCTTACAAGTCTTGTATTTGTTTTACCTTGAAACATGCAAAATGAGAGTTTAAAAAAAAAAAAACCCACCACTATATGCAAACTGTTCAGTAGTTTTTGCCTAAGCACAAAATGATTTCACCGTCTTCATTTGGTTCCAATCGTATCACTCCCTGCTGCCCCGCTTGACACTTTTGACAATATTGTCAATGAAATATCTCAATGAAAGGGTACGTGCCTCCAAAACATTTATATCTGCTATATTATAGCCCACAAAAGCTTATGCCCAAATAAATTTGTTAGTCTCTAAGGTGCCACAAGGACTCCTCGTTGTTTTTTCTACAGATACTTGTATTTCCCCACTGAAATACAAAGAGTGATGTAGTGCTGCGATCTATTACAATTTATGAACAAATGGGAAGGACAAAAATAAAGGAACAGTTTAGGTCATTTAAATAAAAATAAAGGACTTGTGGGATCTTTTCAGATGAGGTGGGGGAGTTGCATTGTATGTAAGAGAGGAGTATGACTGCTCAGAGCTCCAGTATGAAACTGCAGAAAAACCTGAGAGTCTCTGAATAAAGTTGAGAAGTGTGAGCAACAAGGGTGATGTCGTGGTCGGAGTCTGCTATAGACCACCAGACCAGGGGGATGAGGTGGACGAGGCTTTCTTCCAGCAACTAGCAGAAGTTGCTAGATCGCAGGCCCTGGTTCTCATGGGAGACTTTAATCACCCTGATATCTGCTGGGAGACCAATACAGCGGTGCACAGACAATCCAGGAAGTTTTTGGAAAGTGTAGGGGACAATTTCCTGGTGCAAGTGCTGGAGGAACCAACTAGGGGCAGAGCTTTTCTTGACCTGCTGCTCACAAACAGGGAAGAATTAGTAGGGGAAGCAAAAGTGGATGGGAACCTGGGAGGCAGTGACCATGAGATGGTCGAATTCAGGATCCTGACACAAGGAAGAAAGGAGAGCAGCAGAATACGGACCCTGGACTTCAGAAAAGCAGACTTTGACTCCCTCAGGGAACAGATGGGCAGGATCCCCTGGGAGAATAACATGAAGGGCAAAGGGGTCCAGGAGAGCTGGCTGTATTTTAAAGAATCCTTATTGCGGTTGCAGGAACAAACCATCCCGACGTGTAGAAAGAATAGTAAATATGGCAGGTGACCAGCTTGACTTAACAGTGAAATCCTTGCTGATCTTAAACACAAAAAAGAAGCTTACAAGAAGTGGAAGATTGGATAAATGACCAGGAAGGAGTATAAAAATATTGCTCAGGTATGCAAGAGTGAAATCAGGAAGGCCAAATCACACTTGGAGTTGCAGCTAGCAAGAGATGTTAAGAGTAACAAGAAGGGTTTCTTCAGGTATGTTAGCAACAAGAAGAAAGTCAAGGAAAGTGTGGGCCCCTTACTGAATGAGGGAGGCAACCTAGTGAAAGAGGATGTGGAAAAAGCTAATGTACTCATTGCTTTTTTTGCCTCTGTCTTCACAAACAAGGTCAGCTCCCAGACTGCTGGACTGGGCAGCACAGTATGGGGAGGAGGTGACCAGCCCTCTGTGGAGAAAGAAGTGGTTCGGGACTATTTAGAAAAACTGGATGAGCACAAATCCATGGCGCCGGATGCGCTGCATCCGAGGGTGCTAAAGGAGTTGGCGGATGTGATTGCGGAGCCATTGGCCATCATCTTGGAAACTCATGGCGATCGGGGGAGGTCCCGGATGACAGGAAAAAGGCTAATGTAGTGCCCATCTTTAAAAAAGGGAAGAAGGAGGATCCGGGGAACTACAGGCCAGTCAGCCTCACCTCAGTCCCTGGAAAAATCATGGAGCAGGTCCTCAAGGAATCAATTATGAAACACTTAGAGGAGAGGAAAGTGATCAGAAACAGTCAGCATGGATTCACCAAGGGGAAGTCGTGCCTGACTAACCTAATTGCCTTCTATGACAAGATAACTGGCTCTGTGGATGAGGGGAAAGCAGTGGATGTGTTATTCCTTGACTTTAGCAAAGCTTTTGATACCGTCTCCCACAGTATTCTTGCCGCCAAGTTAAAGAAGTATGGGCTGGATGAATGGACTGTAAGGTGGATAGAAAGCTGGCTAGATCGTTGAGCTCAACGGGTAGTGATCAATGGCTCCATGTCTAGTTGGCAGCCGGTTTCAAGCGGAGTGCCCCAAGGGTCGGTCCTGGGGCCGATTTTGTTTAATATCTTTATTAATGATCTGGAGGATGGTGTGGACTGCACTCTCAGCAAGTTTGCAGATGACACTAAACTGGGAGGCGTGGTAGATACACTGGAGGGTAGGGATCGGATACAGAAGGACCTAGACAAATTAGAGGATTGGGCCAAAAAAAACCTGATGAGGTTCAACAAGGACAAGTGCAGAGTCCTGCACTTAGGACGGAAGAATCCTATGCACTGCTACAGACTAGGGACCGAATGGCTAGGTAACAGTTCTGCAGAAAAGGACCTAGGGGTCACAGTGGACGAGAAGCTGGATATGAGTCAACAGTGTGCTCTTGTTGCCAAGAAGGCTAACGGCATTTTGGGCTGTATAAGTAGGGGCATTGCCAGCAGATCGAGGGACGTGATCGTTCCCCTTTATACGACATTGGTGAGGCCTCATCTGGAGTACTGTGTCCAGTTTTGGGCCCCACACTACAAGAAGGATGTGGAAATATTGGAAAGAGTCCAGCGGAGGGCAACAAAAATGATTAGGGGTCTGGAGCACATGACTTATGAGGAGAGGCTGAGGGAACTGGGATGGTTTAGTCTCCAGAAGAGAAGAATGAGGGGGGATTTGATAGCTGCTTTCAACTACCTGAAGGGGGGTTCCAAAGAGGAGCTCGGCTGTTCTCAGTGGTGGCAGATGACAGAACAAGGAGCAATGGTCTCAAGTTGCAGTGGGGGAGGTCTAGGTTGGATATTAGGAAACACTATTTGACTAGGAGGGTGGTGAAGCACTGGAATGCGTTACCTAGTGTTGGTGTCACTAGGCATAGCTACCAGGTAACTCAGGGGAGTGGAAGGCCAAAAGAGCCGATGAAGCTCTTCTGCTCTGGGCCTACCTGAGCCACAGTGACTCCATCTTGTGAACTCTCACCTACTTCTATGCTAAGTGCTTACATGTTGAAGCAGAAAGCTTTTCTAGCAGGCAGCTGCTGTAAACAGGCCTTGCAAGGCCAAAAGATAAGCAAACGAATGGGAATTTTTCTACTTGTAACTGCTCAAGGTGGGAGGGGTAAGAGGGAGTAACAGAACAAAGGCTTACACAGAAACAGCTTGGAATATAAAAGGGAAAATTTTATTTGTATTTGTTGCACTGGATTTGAGACATGCTGGTCTCCTAGTGCCATTTCAGAGCTCTGAAATAAACTTGGCTTGCTTTCTCCCCTCGGTGTCTTTATTGGTGCCAAGCACACTGGGCAACGAGCCCGTTTGCCATCTCGGGGCCCAGTTCTGGGCAGGCAACACTAGGGAGGTGGTGGAATCTCCTTCCTTGGAGGTTTTTAAGGCCCGGCTTGATAAAGCCCTGGCTGGGATGATTTAGTTGGGAATTGGTCCTGCTTTGAGCAGAGGGTTGGACTAGATGACCTCCTGAGGTCCCTTCTAACCCTGATATTCTATGATTCTATGATTCTAAGTGG
>NW_020686443.1:0-1949 GCF_002925995.2 Terrapene triunguis
ATTACATATTAAAGACACAGGTAGTAGAGCTGACTGAGGAGAATGGCATATTCTTTCCATTTTATACTGCAGTCCTGTGGTCTGAGGAAATAGCTAGGCATACTTTTTCAAATCCTATTTTTCTTGCAGCTTCTTCTTTTTGTTTTGTTTGTTTTTGTTAAAAAAGAACTTGCATCATTCCTATTTTCTAGGTAAGAAGCAATAATTCTGTTGACTTTGGTTGGTAGTGTACTAATGTAGGTCTCTGCATATTAGGAGAAAAAAAGATGTCATACACTAAGGGCTTGTCTACACTACCGCGGTAGTTCGACGGCTGGCAATCGAACTTCCGGGTTCGATTTATCGCGTCTGGTGTGGACGCGATAATTCGAACCAGGAAGTGCTCGCCATCGACTGCGGTACTCCACGTCAGCGAGAGGAGTAGCGCGGAGTCGACGGGGGAGCCTGCCTGCCGTGTGTGGACCGCGTCTGAACCGCGGTAAATTCGAACTAAGGTATGTCGACTTCAGCTACGTTATTCACGTAGCTGAAGTTGCGTACCTTAGATCGAATTGGGGTGTTAGTGTAGACCAGGCCTTAGTCTTTTCTTCCCCATGATTCAAACAAAGGAGTGCTAACAGTCTGCAGAGAAGATTTTCAAGGGATGTGCATATTTCAGCATTGCTTACCAAACTGGATTATTTTAAATACATTTCAGTACAATCTGAACTTTTATGGTCTGTGATGGTCAGATTCTTGTTTTGTCACGTTTCTGTGCTCAGTTTAAGTTTACATCAGACATAGAAGAAAGTAGAATGTGATTTAAATCATTTACTATTTTATTTCCATTAACAATTTTATGTTGTTACATTATTTTTCTTATACCTCTGTAGATAAATCGGTAGTTTCTCATTAAGCAATCTCCACCTGGTGGCAGCATGTCATAGCCAGCAACTAAATAGATAGATCTAGTGCACTCAGATAAGGTCCTTTTTTCCTTTAAACAAATAGGATGTCAGAGTTTTAGTCAGATAAGTTGTTGTTTAATGTTTAAAACATCTCCTCATATAGGTGAAATACATTTAATTTTAAGATGCTTTTACTCATCTTGTATCTCATGTCACATAAGTGCCAGGATGGGTGTGCAACTTACAAGGATCCAATGCATAAGCACCTTCTAATGGTGAAGCAATTGCCAGATTCTCCATTAGCATATCTGTATTAATGGCTGCATTACTTCCGTTTATAAAGAACAATGAGTGTTGACTTTAGCCATCAAAATACCGCTAAAGTGTTTCACATTCATATTCTGCATATTGCTTTAGTTATAAAATATGTATTTGGAAGCTCAAAGTTAGCATAATGTACTTTCTTCAAGCATAATTTTGTAGCCCATTGCAAAGAAATGTTCCTTGAATTGCCAATTTGCCACAGGAAAGAAAGGAAGCTTTTCCAGACAGTAGGCACAAGAATCAACCTATCTCATCAAATGAATGTGTGTTCTTCTAACTACAAAGCTATCCATATCAGTTATGTCTGAAGTGGAAGGTATGAATATAAAGTTATATATTATATGATTTGAGAAAAGTATCACAGATGGTTAAGCTTTATAAAGAAAAAATAATTCCTTCTATGTCTATTTTGAGTGTTGATTATGTTTCAAAAATAAAACCACCCTGGCAGCCATTAGGATGGCATATATATGCCTAAATTTTCAAAGATATATGTATTAAAACTCTGTGGCGGGGGAGCTCATCTTTCAGGAAGAAACATCGACTTCTTGTTGTGTTTGTGTGACCCCTTCAGACGAACTGAAGCTGAAGTGTCAATTAACATAGTAGAATGCTTTGTCTAGCTTTCCTGATTATAGACCAGGGGTCGGCAACGTTTGGCACGCAGCTCGCCAGGGTAAGCACCCTGACGGGCCGGGCCAGTTTTATTTACCTGCTGACGCGGCAGGTTCGGCCGAT
>NW_020686444.1:0-1772 GCF_002925995.2 Terrapene triunguis
CTGCTCCCGGTCCTGTCGCCCCCGATTTAGTTTTGGGGGAACCCTTGGCCCTACCTGCCAGTCCGGCCGCGCCTGCCATCTCGTGCACAGCCGCCGAGCCCCTTGGAGTGACGGCTGTTGCTGAGCGGCCGGTTTCTACCCCCGATCCCGCCCCTTCCACACTTCCTGCCCCAGAGATTTCCCCAAACCCTGCTGCCTCCGTCCCCATGGATGCTGACCCTAGCCAGGGGGAGCCGCAATCTAGCGGTTTGGCAGCAGGGGATGGGGAGCTTGTTCCTGTCCTTGACCCTGTTCCCTCTCCTGCTGTCCCCGAGGTGTCTCTTCCTGCCACCTCTGGGTTCACCGCCGCCCCCGGGGTTGTCGCATTTTCGTTGCCTGCTGACGACCCTCGGGGGACGGCTTTCGTGTCTCCCCTTCCCGCCACTGTTGGGGCTGTGTTGTTCCCTCAGCCGCCCTCCCCTTTGCCGGGGACAGTGACGGGCGGCCCGGCGCAGCGGCGCCGGAGCTCGGCCCCTTGTTTGTCCGTGGGCCGCGAGGACCCTTCGGGGGCCCTGCCGGAGGATGGCAGCGGCTCGGCCGCTGCCTCCCCCTCCGCGCTGCGGGATGAGCTGCGCCTCTTTCTCTCGGATACCCGTGGTTCCCAGGGTAAGGTGCAGCTCGCCCTTCGGCGCTGGGGGGACTTCCATCTCGTCCTCCGGGCTTTGGAGGCACTTTTGGGGGAGGGGCGGGGGTCCGATCGGCGAGACATCGCGGCCTACCGGCGGGCCCGCAGGTTCCGCGACTCCTTGTTGACCTACGGGGTCGAAAATGGGATCTTGCGGGGCCCGCTGGAGGCTGTCGATCCCTCTGCCTGTGAGGATTTGCCCCAGCCCTCGATATGACAGTCACCACCTTTGCATCGTTGAATGCCCGGGGCTGTAGGGTGGGTCTCCGCAGGTGCCAGGTGCTCTCCTTCCTTCGGGAGGGGGGGTACTCTGTGATTTTCCTGCAGGAGACCCACACGGCTCCGGCCCTCGAGGCTAGCTGGCGGCTGGAGTGGGGAGACGGGGTTTATTTTAGCCACCTCAGCGCCCACTCGGCTGGGGTGGCCACCCTGTTCTCCCCGGGGCTGCGGCCTGAGGTGCTAGGGGTTGCCGAGGTTGTGCCGGGCCGCCTGCTGCACGTCCGGGCCCGTGTGGAAGGGCTAGTTCTCAATTTGGTCAACGTTTATGCCCCGAACAAGGGCCCGGACCGCGTGCCTTTCTATCGGCGGGCGGCGGCCTTCCTCGGCACTTTGGATTCTCGCGAGTGCCTGGTCCTGGGCGGGGACTTTAACACCACCCTCGAGGACCGGGACCGCTCAGGGCTTGAGACTTCCCAGGCGGCCGCGGGCGTCCTCAGGGAGATTGTAGACCATCACTCCCTGGTGGACGTCTGGCGCGACCACCACCCGGACGACGATACCACCTTCACCTATGTCCAGGTGGAGGATGACCGGTCGCACCACTCCCGGTTGGACAGGATTTATTTGTCCCGCCTTCATCTGGCACAGGCCCATGCCTCCAGCGTCCGGCCGGCCCCGTTCTCGGATCACCATTTGGTGTCCGTGACGGCCTCTCTCAGTTCAGAGCGGCCAGGGCCGGCCTATTGGCATTTTAATAATAGTTTGCTAGAGGACGTGGACTTTGTGGCCACCTTCCGGGAGTTTTGGTTGACCTGGCAGGAACAGCGGCGCGCCTTCCCCTCGGCGCGGCGGTGGTGGGATGTGGGGAAGGTCCGCGCACGGCTCTTTT
>NW_020686445.1:0-2613 GCF_002925995.2 Terrapene triunguis
GAGGCAGTGCGGCTGCAGCAAGAGACTAATTGCCTGCTGATGGACCAGGCTGCTCAAGACCGAGCTATGTTGCGGGAACTGGTAAACCAGGTAAAGTCCCTTACAGAGCTGAATCGCGGCCATGATGGGACGCGGCTCATACGGGCCAGCCATTGGCTGCAGAAAATGACATGGGAGGATGATGTAGAGGCATACCTTCTGGCCTTTGAGAGGACAGCCCTACGGGAGGCCTGGCCTCGAGATCAGTGGTCTGGCATCCTTGCCCCATTCCTGTGTGGGGAGGCCCAGAAGCCCTACCATGATCTGCCTGAAGAGGCTGCGGCAGACTACCCCCAGCTGAAAGCAGAGATCCTGGCCAGATCTGGGGTAACGACAGCAGTGCAGGCCCAGCAATATCACGGTTGGAGGTACCAGGAAGACAAAACCCCGCGGTCCCAATTGTATGACCTCATCCATCTCGCACGAAAGTGGTTGCAAACAGAGTCCCGGAGTCTGGAAGAGATACTAGCGGTTCTGGTCATTGACCGATACATGAGGGGATTACCACCAGACCTTCATGCCTGGGTAAGCCAGAACGAACCCTCCACCTATGACGAGGTTGTCGCCCTGGTAGAGAGGCGAAGGACAGCGAGGGAGCTGACCTGACCAGTTAAGGAAGAGGAACCCCGGGTTAAACTAGCAGCACCAAGCCCTAAAGTTCGGGTGACTGGGCCACCAGGAGGGCCCAGGTGGAAAAAGAGAGAGGCTGAAGGCCCATCAGCGGCCACAAAGAGTCGGAGCACTGAGGGAGAAGAGGATCGTGATGTTAGACTGCCCAAACCAAGAGACCGGGGAACGCCTAGGGCTCCATACAGATGTTATGCCTGCGGGGAGTGGGGACACATAGCTGCACAGTGTCCCAATGCTGAGGAGCCTATGCAGTGTAATCTGGGGAACTGGACAGATCCATGCTCCCTAATCCACCTTGTGGGGTGTCTCACTAACCCCACATATGTATACCAGACCAGTGAAACTAAATGGGGTAGGGACCACGGCACTGGTTGATTCGGGGAGTGCTATCACGCTTATCTCAGGTAAGCTCGTGAAGCGTAGTCAGCTGCTGCAAGCTAAATGTACGGGGATAACATGTGTCCATGGGACAGTTAGTTACTACCCCACTATTCCAGTAAAAATCGAGATCCAAGGGAACACTACTGAGGTAGCAGCAGGTGTAGTCCCTAAACTCCCATACCTGGTGCTCATAGGGAGGGACTTCCCAGGGTTTGGAAACTTACTCCCGGTAGGGGGATTGGAGAAAGATGGGGACCCTAAAATTGATGAGGCATCCACAGCAGACTGTCAACCCCCAATCTTCTCTGAAATATCCCCAGATTTGTTCTCCACTCCCAGACAGGGTAGAAAGACAAAAAGGGAAAGAAGGGCAGCTAAGGACTTGGGAACCCGAATACTGACCAAAAGCCAGAGGGTCGCTCTTGTAGGTAGGCGGACCCGCGCAGCTGAAAAGGAGGCCACACAGGAGGGAGAAGCACCTGAGTCTGACCCCCATCCTAATGCTTCTGAACCAGTAGAGGCAACAGAGACTGGGCCCCTAGATCTTGGGCAGATTAGCCCCGGAAGAGGAAATTTTGGATGGGACCAGGCAGAAGACCCAAGGTATGACAACATTAGGAAGGAGGTGACTGAAATAGATGGGGGTCCCCGTGGAAGGCAAAACCCAGGGACCAGGACCCTACTTCATAATGAAGAAGGATCTCTTATACCGGGTTGCACCAGTACAGGGGCAGAAGGTACAGCAGATCCTAGTACCTCAAAAACACCAGAACGCTGTATTAAATCTTGCTCATAGTTATCTTTTTGGGGGGCATTTGGGGGTAGAGAAGACCCTGGCACGAGTCCTATGACGGTTCTTCTGGCCCGGAGTACATGAAGAAGTGCTGAGGTACTATGCCTCCTGCCCGGAGTGTCAGCTGCACAGTCCCCGTCCCCACTTGAGGGCACCTTTAGTACCCCTTCCCATCATAGAGGTCCCCTTCGAGCGAATAGCCATGGACCTAGTGGGACCCCTGGAGAAGACGGCTCGGGGCCACCAATATATACTTGTTGTTTTGGACTATGCTACTCGCTACCCAGAAGCCGTCCCCCTGCAGAACACGGCCTCTAAAACTATAGCCAAAGAGCTGGTGGGGATCTTTGCCTGAATGGGGCTACCGAAGGAGATATTAACCGACCAAGGAACCCCATTTATGTCGAAGCTAATGAAGGACCTCTGTACGCTGCTCCATATACATACCCTGAGAACTTCGGTCTACCATCCGCAGACTGATGGGTTGGTAGAAAGGTTTAACCGAACCCTCAAGGCTATGATAAGGAAGGTGGTAAGTCCGGATGGGAAGGATTGGAACACCCTACTACCCTACCTTATGTTCACTATCCGGGAGGTACCTCAGGCCTCAACAGGGTTTTCCCCCTTTGAGTTATTATACGGACATCACCCCCGTGGCATACTAGATATCGCCAAAGAGATCTGGGAAGAGGAACCCAATGAGGGGAGAAATATAATAGAGCATGTAATGCAGATGCGAGACCGGATAGCCCGGGTTACCCCTATTGTAC
>NW_020686446.1:0-1437 GCF_002925995.2 Terrapene triunguis
AGACTGCAGCTGCTGCTGCCTGGAAGCTCCCTCTGTCGTTTGCCCCCGCTGCTCTATGGAAGATGTGGTAAGCGGGGTGCAGGAGCAGGGGGGAGGGGGACACCCTGACAGCCCCCCTCTTCCTTCCCTCCCCCCCAGCACAGCAAGCAGGAGTCTCGGGGAGCAACTCCAAGGCAGAGGGCAGGAGCAGCACATGGCAATGGGGGGAGGGACACAGCTGAACTGCAGGCAGCTGATGCACAGGGAACTTAGGGGAGCAGGGAGCCGATAGGGGGCTGCCCGTCCACCTGGTTCCAAGCCCCCACCAGCTAGCTGCAAGGGGCTGCTCTTCCTGCAAGCAGTAGACAAAGCAGGCGGTCGCCAAACGACGTTAGAAGGAAGCGTTACACAACTTTAAACGAGCATGTTCCCTAACTGATCAGCAACATAACAACGAAATGACGTTAACCAGGATGACTTTAAGTGAGGAGTGACCGTAGTATCAGCTTACTCCAGCCGAGGTCCCAATATTTTTACATTTTTTTTCTCAGCCCATTTCAGTAATGTCTATTTCATATTTGTAAATGTTATCCATTACCCCTGCTATTCTCATATTTAGATAATACTAACCTAAGCAGGCAAATTATTAAAAACAGTTTACATATTTAGGGCCCGATCCTGCATGGTACTGTTTTACTTGTAACTACCATTTATGACACCCAAGCTGTGTAACATCACTTAGAACTCATCTGCTCTAAGGCACAGTGTGGCTGTTTGAATACAGGCATAGAAGCCTTAAACTTAGTCAGTTTCTTTGCTTTTGTATGTCAGACCTTTAATGCTACTTCAGCTTTTGTATGTTATGTGGCTGCCTTAAGTGAAAACCTATGATAGTAATTAGACATGAAAAGGTTCAATTTGATAAATGCAGCTGGATCTGGCTGCACGATAGTCATCAGGCTAGCTCAATCTTTGCTATTCTTTCAAGAGAGATAAGGACAGTTGCTGCTTGTCGTTTCCTGTGGCGTTGAGTCTGCAACACTGCCATTGTAGTAGCTATCTAAATTTAGAGATGAAAGAATGTGGAAGGTCACCAAAGAAATAGCTAGCAATTTGAAATGTGCTCCTAACCAGCCTGCTGCCCCTTGCTTACAATATTATTTTTTTAAACCACTAACAAGGAGCATTAGACATGAAGAAAGACTTGTGCCTGCCTCCAAGAGTTTACAGTCTACTGTGAGTGCACAACCTACAAATGGTAAACAAATGGAAGGGCTGCAAGGTGAGCCTTTTTTTTTTTTAATCTTGTAAGATCGTCGGAGTAGGGACCATCTTTGTGTATTATGTTTGTACAGTGCCTGAGAAAATGGGTCCTGCTTCATGACTGGGGCTTCTGAGTGCTACCATGACACATACACCTCTACCCCGATATAACGCTGTCCTCGGGAGCCAAAAAAT
>NW_020686447.1:0-3370 GCF_002925995.2 Terrapene triunguis
TCACTCGGGTCATGGAGCTGTCAGTGCGATGCCATCCGGTTCCTCTGGTGACCTGTTGTCATAACCATAGCAGTAGCCTAAATTCCTCCTTACCTGTAAGGGGTTAAGAAGCTCAAGTAACCTGGTTGGCACCTGACCAAAGGAACCAATGGGGACAAAAGATACTTTCAAATCTGGGCGGGGGCGGGGGGAGAGAGAGGCTTTGTTTTGGGTTCTTTGTTTCTGTGGCTGTTTGCTCTTGGGACTTAGGGCATGGCTACACTGAAAACTCCAAAGCTCCCGCCGCAGCGCTTTGAAGTGCGAGTGTGGTCCTGGCGCCAGCGCTGGGAGAGAGCTCTCCCAGCGCTGCAGGTACTCCACCTCCATGAGGGGCCTAGCTACCAGCCCTGGTGCACTGGCTACACTGGCGCTTTACAGTGCTGCAACTTGCTGTGCTCAGGGGGGTGTTTTTTCACACCCCGAGTGAGAAAGTTGCAGCGCTGTAAAGCGCCAGTGTAGCCATAGCCTAAGAGGGACTGGAAATCAATCCATGTTCTCCAAATCTTTCTGAACAAGTCTCTCATATTTCAAACTTGTAAGTAACAGCCAGGCAAGGCATATTTGTTTATCTTTGTTTTCTCAACTTGTGAACTTTACCTTTGCTAGAGGGAAGTTTATCTTTGTTTTGTTGTAACTATGAAACTAAGGCTACAGGGGGTTCCTCTGGGCTCTTTGAATCTGATTACCCTGAAAGTTATTTTCCATCCTGCTTTTACAGAGATGATTTTTTACATTTTCTTTTTCATAAAATCCTTCTTTTAAAAACCTGACTGATTTTTTCCATTGTCCAAAGACCCAGGGGTTTGAGTGTTTGATCACTTTGTAACCAACTGGTTAGGATATTATTCTCAAGCCTCCCCAGGAAAGGGGGTGTAAGGACTTGGGGGGTATTTTGGGGGGGAAGAGGAACTCCAAGTGGTCCTTTCCCTGTTTCTTCTTAAATCACTTGGTGGTGGCAGCGATCCCAAGGCAAGAAAGAAATCTGTACCTTGGGGAAGTTTTAACCTAAGCTGGTAAGAATAAGCTCAGGGGGGTCTTTCATGCCGGTCCCCACATCTGTACCCCAGAGTTCAGACTGGGGAAGGAACCCTGACACCTGTGGTCTGGATTAACCCATTCCTGGGGAAGACTGGAGAAGGAACCCTGACGCCTGTGGTCCAGATTAACCCATCCCTGGGCTCTAGGCAAAACCCCTCATGTCTGCCCACTTCCAAGAGATCCCCTCTGTCCCTCTCCCACCTGGATGCCCCAGGTGGGCGCTGACTGCATCTCCCTGTCGCACACCTGGATGTGGGCAGCAAAGCTCCAGCTAGTCCCTGGTTCAGGGACTGGTGCTCTGCCCACTCAGGTTTGGCCCCATTGATGCCCCCCTCCCCATCATAATGTGGGAGGGGCACTGGGGGCCAAAATTGAGTGAGTGGCACTGTGACGTGGTGCATGGGATTATAGCCTCCTTCACTCAACTTCAGCCTTGGCACCGACCAGCTCTCAACACCACTCAGTCAATTTTGGCCATGTTTCTCCTGCCCCCGGCCTGAAATGGGGGCGAGCCTAAGCCAAACCTGAGTGGGTAGCCAACACAGCTCCTTCTTACCCCTGTTGTGGGGCAGACTCCTAAGCATCCGTCCCCATCCCCCAGGCTCATTCCTAGGTTGCCTATGCCTTAATCTAGCCTGGACTTCCCTTGATCCCTATTCCCTCCAAGGTTGGGGGCCGGGAAGGCAGGGAGGTGTGGCGGGAGTTGATTCAGTAGCTGTTCTATCCAGAGGGGTCTGGTCCCTGCTTGGACAGAGGAAGCTGCACTCCATCTGTCTCTGTTTTTCATCCTGGGTCAGGAACTGCTGCCTCCACCACTGGGATCTGGGAGCCTGAACGGAGTAGCTGCTGAGCCCGGACCAGGGTCTGTGCTGGGAATAGACCTTCTTCAAAGCCCACTCTGTAGGGTGACCAGATAGCAAGTGTGAAAAATCAGGATGGGGTGTGTGTGTGTGTGTGTGGGGGTAATTGGCGCCTATATAAAGCTAAACCCCAACTATTGGGACTGTTGCACTCACTATAAAATCAGGACATCTGGTCACCCTACCCCTCTGTGCACAGCACAAGTTTAGACCTTCACTGGGCCAGAGCAAGAGATCGACTCTGCAGTCTGGGGGTTTGGGCACCCACCTGGGAGGGCCCAGTCCCCTTTCCCAAGGACTCTGTAATGACTGCTCCAAAGTCTCACAGGTTCCGCAGGAGAAATTGAGGGACCACCCTCCCATCAGAAGATGCCATGGCCCGGTGGCAGGAGTACTGTCCTGGGAGCTGTGCGAGCCTCCTCTTCAAATCCTTTCTCCCCATCAGGCAGAGGGGTGAATTGAACCTGGGTTTCCCACATCAGGGTGACAGAACCATCTCATGGGCTGAGTTGAAGGGTGGAATCACCCCATGCTCCCCTCCTCTGGCTGCTTTGTGGGCAGCTGGGTGCCTGCCTCACTCTTTCTCAAAAGAGCTTCAACACCCTGACAGCAGGACAGGGGTTCCCAGCTGTGGATTCACAATCAGAGAGAGGCACTTCAGTCTGGGAAGGGCTGATATCCAGGAGAGTATGGGGAATTAGGACATGTCCCTCCCCTCAGTATCTCCTCTTGGTTACTTTCTGCAGCTCCCTGCCTGTGCCTACTATGCTGGGTTTTGTGAATCCCATTCTTAGGTGCCTGTCTGGCCACATGCATTGGACTATAAGGTGGATAGAAAGCTGGCTATATCATCAGGCTTAACGGGTAGTGATCAATGGCTCCATGTCTAGTTGGCAGCCGGTATCAAGCGGAGTGCCCCAAAGGTCGGTCCTGGGGCTGGTTTTGTTCAATATCTTCATTAATGATCTGGAGGATGGCGTGGATTGCACCCTCAGCAAGTTTGCAGATGACACTGAACTGGGAGGAGTGGTAGATATGCTGGAGGGTAGGGATAGGATACAGAGGGACCTAGACAAATTAGAGGATTGGGCCAAAAGAAATCTGATGAGGTTCAACAAGGACAAGTGCAGAGTCCTGCACTTAGGACGGAAGAATCCCATTCAGTGTTACAGACTAGGGACCGAATGGCTAGGCAGCAGTTCTGCAGAAAAGGACCTAGGGGTTACAGTGGATGAGAAGCTAGATATGAGTCAACAGTGTGTCCTTGTTGCCAAGAAGGCTAACGGCATTTTGGGCTGTATAAGTAGGGGCATTGCCAGCAGATTGAGGGACGTGATCATTCCCCTCTATTCGACATTGGTGAGACCTCATCTGGAGTACTGTGTCCAGTTTTGGGCCCCACACTACAAGAAGGATGTGGAAAAATTGGAAAG
>NW_020686448.1:0-1113 GCF_002925995.2 Terrapene triunguis
GGAGTGAGGGGCACCGGCAGAGCTGGGGGGGCAGGGCTGGGCTAGCAGGGGGCTGCGGGTCGGGAGTGAGGGACACCGTTGCGCTGTCTGATACCAGGGCCCGAGGCAGGTCCAGCACTTGCCCCCACAGGGAGGGTTTTGCAGAACCAGTTGAGGCAAATGTTCCACAGCCCCAGGTTGGTCTTGAACTCGGAGCTGTCGATTTCCACCCAGTACGGGGAGACCAGCGCCAGCAGCTCGGTCAGCAGGCTCAGGCAGGACAGGACCTTGGTTACCCACTTGAAATTCAGCTTCTCAGCCAGACCAGGAGACACTGGGGGAAGGGGCGGATATGCATTAATGGGGGGCAGGGATCCCCCATAACAGCCCCCGTCCCCGTTAGCTGGATCCCCACAATGACCCCCTCTGCTCCCCTCAGTTATCCAGATCTCCCCATAATGACCCCCATTATGCCCTCCCATAACCATCCCCTTGGCCCTCAACTATCCAGACCCCCCATAACCACTCCATGGCCCCCCTAATATCCAGACCCCCCCCATAACCACTCCCTGGCCCCCCACGATCCAGACCCCCCCCATAACCACCCCCTGACCCCCCACTATCCAGACCCCCCATAACCACCCTCTGACCCCCCACTATCCAGATCCCCCCATAACCACTCCCTGGCCCCCCACTATCCAGATCCCCCCATAACCACCCCCTTGCCCCCCACTATCCAGATCTTCCCATAACCACTCCCTGGCCCCCCACGATCCAGACCCCCCCCCATAACCACCCCCTGACCCCCCACTATCCAGATCCCCCCATACCCAAGGTGCCCCCATCCCTGTGCCATATACTTGCTGCAGGGGGTGACCCCGATGCTCTGTGGGGTGGAGAGGGGCTGGGGTTACACCCCGATCAGCCCCAAACCCAGATCCCCGCGGCCTCCCCGTGACCCGGCAGCCCCAGCTGCCATCGCTGGGCCCCGGCTGCCTCCAACTGCCGTAGAACCTCCCCCCCCCCCCCCCCCCCCCCCCCCCGGCCCAGGGCGGCCGGCACCCACCCAGCGACTATGCAGCACAAAGGACCTGGCGTCGGCCGGCCCCCTCCTGCTGCACGGCCTGGGGCCCC
>NW_020686449.1:0-17400 GCF_002925995.2 Terrapene triunguis
GTTTCTATGAACGTGGTGTTGCAGTCCTCTGCACAGAGTAACAAAATGTTTTGTAACTGGTAAATAGTAGTAAAATTCAGTATCTCTAATCTAGTCTACAGTGTTAGTTTTAACTTCCAAGGCGTGGTTAAATTGTCAGTGGGATTGATATAAAGTTGACTTGCTAGAGGCTCGGCGTCTTGCCAGGGTTTCTGGTGATAATGATGGTTTGAGGGAGAATTGGATGTAGTTTTTAGATGGCTTTAGTTACATGTGGTAATGTTTAGCTCATACTACATTAAATAAATTCTATAGCATGATTTGTGGTTCTTTCTTTCTTTTCTAAAAGCATTGTTCTTGCCATGACTTGCTGTAGAGAATTACTTCCATGAATGCTTTAAAATTTTCAAGAATGGAGAATGATGGTGACACATTACCCAGGTCTTCAATAATGAATGATGCTAACCTACTAAGAAACCAGTTTTAACATTTGTGGCAGTTAACTTACAGATCTCCTGTATAAATCGCCTGTAACCAGAAACAAGAAAAGCCAAAATTAATTCAGTGGAACAAGTTGAAATTGAGCAAACACTGGTTTTCAAAAGGAAGGCAAGGGAGATGTCATGCCAACATTACTATTACACAGGAGCGATGAACTGCACACATTGCTTAATCTACATTGAATAGATATGAACCACCTGCATACTTACGTGAGAACTATCCTGTACACAGAGCACTAACTTTCAGAACAGTTTCATCACCTCCAGTGATACTTCCTCACACATGTCCACTGTGCTGGTTACTGTAACTTTCCATTAATATCAACATGCTTGCAGACACTTGAATTTAGATCCACTTGGGATTTTTTTTTTTTTTAAGGGGGTATTTCCACCTCTGAGAGCAGCATCATTGACATAAGCTAATAGCCCTACCAAATTTACTGTGGCAAATACCTTGAGGTGTGTCTCTTCTGATTGCCAGGGCCGGCTCCAGGCACCAGGCAACCAAGCTGGTGCTTGGGGCGGCACCTGGAGGGGGGTGGCGCGGCGCTCCGGCCGCCAGGGAGAGTGGGGCCACAGCCGGGCTCGCCCCGGCCACCGGGGGGAGAGCGGCGAGCCCCCACCGGGGCTCGCCGCCCCGCCCCCAGCGCTCGGGCCGCCGGGGGGAGAGCCGAGCCCCCGCCGGGGGGAGAGCCGAGCCCCCGCCGGGGCTCACCGCCCTGCCCCCGGCGCTCTGGCCCCTGCGCGGAGAGGCGGGGTGGGGGGGGGGGGGCGGGCTCTGGCTTTTTTGCCTGGGGCGGCAAAAAAGCCAGAGCCAGCCCTGCTGATTGCATATGCTAAAGATAGTGGTTTTATTCTGTTCATTCCTTAAAGGGACACTTAAAGCTGGTAGACCCAAAAATCTGACCCACCCAACCAAATAGCTTTTGGTTACACAGTAGTCACTAACATTTTAAACTCTGCTGCTCTCAAAATACATCTTTACTAGATTTTTACTTGTTTGGCTCCTTTATCTTCAGAAATTTCTAGGACAGCAAAACAGCCTACAATTTCTGAATACTGTCTCACTTGATCGATGTTCCTCATGCACAGAATCTGGTATTCTCTGCCTCTGAGGAGCTTTTTATGGCATGTGAGTTCTGAACATGGATGTTGCCTCTAACATCCTTTCCAGTGAAGTGCATAATTTCCTTATGCCCTAAAGCTTACTAGAAGGCCCCTAAATCTTCTAAAAGCCTCATCAAATGAGACTGGTATTTAGACTGCAGAATGTTGCCACATGGAGCATCTGTCTAAACTTCCTGTGGTGTTTAGGTAATTTGAATATCAAATGCATAACAAAATTTGCATTGGTAATTAAAGAGCTTTGCTGTTTTGTATTCCCATTTGGCATTTGAGACACCTGAACTCCTGTACACAGGGAAACACAGGTCTTAGATGGGCTGATCATGTGGCTGTAAGAACTCAATGAGCCATGCTTACACAGAGGTACATATGCAGGAGTGTACTGGGGGGGGGGGGAAGAGCACAACCTGTGCTGTATTGGGAAACTAGCTCTTAGACTGATGGCACCATATGGCTTGTGAGTCTGTGGCAACAGTACAAGTAGCCTGTCATTGACCAGCAGCCTGATCCTTGGAGTGGGGGGGTGTCTTCCATTGGGAGGGTGGGTAGTATCACCTTTTGGTGGAGCCTCACTAAGATTCTTATGTGAGGACTTCTGACCCCTGCTGCCTTAAAGGAGGAATGAAGAAAGTGCCAGACTTAGAACAAATTACAGGGGGATGATTGAGCTGAAACCCTTTTATGATCCAGTTGATGAGCGAGCACTACTTTAGAGATGCCAATGAAAAAAGGCTTTAACAGCTAGGTTCTGTAGGTAGTCTCTCAGCTTCCACTAAAATAGCTGAGTTGTGCATTCACACCTGCCATGATATAGACCCCTAACCTACATGTTTAAAGATGCTGTTGTATACTTGCTGTAAGTTACATGTAGGCCTTGTATAGATAACTGAGTTTCAGACCACTTGACAGTATATTAAAGGCTATCCACAAATTAGTTCTAAAGAGTATTTTCACAGGATGATCAAATATGGATCTTAAGGTTAGAGCTCTTCAAAACAGTTTATGTATGAGTAAAGATGGACCAACATCTATTTAATGAATTTTATACAGTCTGACCAATCTTTATCTTCTGCATGGATACTATATATAATTCCATTTTTACCACATTTCTGTTATGGTTACAATTGGTATATTACAGATGTTTTTGATCTTAGTATAGACTGTGGGGAACAGGTGTCTACCCTAAAAAACACTCCCCTAAATGCCACTAGTTCATATGTGTTTTTAGCAGTCTCAGCAGGAAAGCCAAAACTGGCTGAACATGGAGACAGTATCTATGACCCCTCCTCACTGGCCATCCTACAAGACCGGCCTGAGGCATAGGGGGGGCAATGCAGGGAAGCTTGTTCTCTTACCGCCAACTTAGAAAAAGTTGTATTTTTATTTTATCTTAAGTGGGGTGTAGTTTTGAAACCATCTAGAAAAAAAATCTGTCTAAAGGAAATAGCCTGTAAACCTAGATTATTGAACTAGGTTTGGAGCCTCAGAAAGAAGGAAAGAACCACTTAAGCAACAAGGCAGGAGTAAGGAACTGGATGGATGGGTTCATTTAAGTCATTTTTACACAGCTCAGTGTGTGGAAGAAAGAAGCATGCCTGAAGAGGGCAAATATTAAGAATAATTATTTAGGTTGGTGCTAGAGGCAGTGAAATGGAAAATAATTTAAACTGTGAGGGAGAAGTGCCCACCCTGAAATATATAGTCTCAGGCAGTTGCTGAAGTAAATCAAAGGGTGGGAGAAGTTAAGCCCTTTGACACTATTATGGATTTGAAATGCAAGAGAGATGGAAGGAGAGTGGGCTACTTCCCTGCCCTGATTGACACAGCTGGGCTTGCATGTGTCAAATGACCCTAAAAGTGAGGACCATAACTCTTTTCACTTACTTATCTATGTTACAGGCATGTCTAAAATTTACAACAAAAATAATCAGTAAAAAGCTGAGAGATGTTTAATGGCAGCCTTGAGGGGTCATGAACAGAGCTACTGGCCTCCTGAGCCCATTCCTATTCTACATGGCTAGATGGGGGCTCTGAATTTTTTCTGTTTAACATGGGGCTAGGATTTGGTAAAGGTAGACACTGATCTATGCTATGAAGAATCCTCCAGCATTTTAAGCTTAAATAATATTCACCACACACTGTGGGGGGGGGGGTTCAGACATTGTGCCCCAGCTTTCGACTTTGGCAGGTTGAAGGGATGGACCATGAGGTCCAGATTTCAACAGTTTGTTCACTGTCTCTAGTAGCAACTTTCAGCTTACTAGCGGTTGTAGAAATAAGTCCCAGTGAGCTAGAGCATAGGTCTTTTTCCACCTCTAATTTATCTGAGATGAAAGTTAATTGTATCCAAAAAGTTTTTACAGAAGAACTGAAAACATTGAGAAAAAAATTGACTAAAGAACAAGGCTTATGGTGCTATGGAGATACTCCATAGATGTAGTGGGAGGCACTTACCCTAGTGCCAGTTTAGTGTAGGCTTTGGGCTACTGAATCAGTCATGGTAAAATAATTAGCATTGCTGGTGTTTCCAAACAAGGCTGTATGCACCACACTGGAGCCTCGCTGTCACCATTTTATAGTTACGCTAACATTGATTCTTCTTCGAGTGCTTGTTCACGTCCATTCCACATTAGGTGTGCGCGCGCCGCGTGCACGAATCGTCGGAACTTTTTTCCCTCAGCGGCTCCCGTCGGGCCCGCAGGGTCCCCCTTCCCGCCAGAGCGGCGCCCCGCCCTCGCGTATATATATCCCTGCAGGCCCGACCCTCCCTCAGTTCCTTCTTGCCGGTGACTCCGACAGAGGGGAAGGAGGGTGGGAAGTGGAATGGACGTGAACAACACATCTCGAAGAACAACAGTTACAGAAGGTAAGTAACCGTCTTTTATAATGCCAGGGAAGAAAAATGAGCAGAAGCATTTTTATTCCCAGCAAATTTTAGCATTCAAGAATAGTCATCCTCCAGCACATCAAAGCTGTAAGTAACTTAGTTTTCCTTAAGCACAAGAGTGCAACCCTCAATGGAGTTTACTAAAAGAACCTAAACCTTCAACCTGCTCTCCATTCTGAACTTAGTGAACACTGTGACGCAGTAGGGAGCGGGGTGGATTGACCTGGGAATGTCGTTTAGTTTTACTGGACTGTCTGCATGGGGGATGGGAGAGCAGGGGATGACTTTAGGTGAGGGATGGTACCAGAGCCAGGAGGGGGGTTGGGCCAGGTGCCACCTTCTGCCCGGGAAACTGGACAAAGGGAGAGGAGGAGTCAAGGGGGATCTACTGCACCCCGTGGACAGCGCTTCCTGCAGTAAGTGACTGGGGAGCAGTAAAACGAAGGGGGATTGACAGGGACCAGGCGTGCTGAAGAGTCAGTGAGGGACAGTTTCAGGGGGCAATTAACCCCTGGGAGTGTGAGACCAGCAAGAAGCACTTTTGCAGTAACAGGGTCCCCTGGGGGATTGCAGCAAGTGGTCCCAGGGGCGGAGGAGTCTGCTGCTTGACCCTGGCAGAGAGGTGGTGACCTCGAGAAGGGCTGGCACACTAGGGGTCTTCCTGGAAACTGGGGAGCGGCGAGCACCCAGGCCTGTGAGTGGCCAGCAGGAAGATGTATGCCAAGTGGCTTAAGAGTGACCTGGTGGAGCTGTGCAAGCAGAGGGGACTGTGCAGTGGGAGGCTCATCAAAGAACAGCTGATTGCCCAGCTGGAGGAGGGAGATCGCTGGAATGAACCGATCCCTGTTTCTGAGGGAAGCAGCCGGGCAGATGCAGCGCAGGCACCAGTGTCTGTCCCAGCTGGGAGTGGTCAGCTGGCTGCTGAGGGCTTCCCGAGACCCATCTTTCCTATGCCTAGGGGAAGGACAGGGAGGAGCCCAGTGAATACCAAGGGCACCGTGACACCCCCGGCCAGCAGGGGATCCTCCTGGCAAAGCTCAGCATCCATAGAGCGGAAGTGGCTGGAATGGGGGAGAGAGATAAAACTGAGAGAGCTGGAAACATGAAAAACAGAGGCAGCATGAACTGGAGCTGGTGAGGCTGAGGTAGTAGCTCCAGATCGGGCGATGCCCAACACCTACCTGACCCTGACGGGGGTGGGTGGGACCCCATTCAATGTGCCTGTGGCACGGGTACACCTGAAATGGGGGGCCAAGGAGGGCCCCAAGGAAGTGGGGATGCACCACCATTTGCCCACTGAGATGTTAATGGGGGGGGGGACCTGGAGGACTGGCCAAGCAACCACCAGGGTGCCCTGGTTGTGACCCATAGAGAGAGCCACTACACCCTGACCTCGGGACGGGTACCTTGCCCGAGGCGCAGGGCCCTACCTCGGAGAGGAGGGAGTACCCAGGGACACGGCTCAGGGAGGCGGCGGCTTCCGACCCAGCTGGTGAGAGGGAGCCGGCCCCCATCCCTGTCCCAGCTGCTGAGTTCCAGGCCGAGTTGCAGAAAGATCCCTCCTTGCAGAAGCTAAGGGACCTAGCCGACATTGATGCGGTACATACCATGGGCAGAGGTTGCCAGGAGAGGTTCCTGTGGGAAAAGGGGTTCCTATACCGAGAACGGGCTCCCCCAGGGAAAATGGAGTCATGGGAGAGCAGGAGGCAGCTGGTGGTCCCCCAGAAGTTTCGCTGCAAGCTACTGTACCTGGCCCATGACATCCCTCTCGCGGGGCACCAGGGAATCCGGCGCACCAGGCAGAGGCTGCTACAGAACTTTTACTGGCCTGGGGTCTTTACTACGGTCCAACAGTATTGCCGATCCTGTGATACCTGTCAGAGGGTGGGGAAGGCCTGGGACAAGGGGAAAGCGGCTTTGAGACCTTTGCCCATCATAGAGGAACCTTTCCAGAAGGTGGCTATGGACATAGTGGGACCTCTCAGTAAGACGATCCGGTCGGGGAAGAAATACATTTTGGTGGTGTAGATTTCGCTACCCGCTACCCTGAGGCAGTGCCCTTCGCTTCCATTGAAGCAGACACTGTGGCGGATGCGCTGCTGACCATTTTCAGCCGAGTGGGGTTCCCCAAGGAAGTCTTGACCGACCAAGGGTCCAACTTCATGTCGGCCCTGCTTCGGTGCTTGTAGGAGAAATGTGGGGTCCAGCACAACTGGGCCTCAGCATACCACCGCCAATCCAACGGGCTGGTGGAGAGATTCAACAGAACGCTAAAGATGATGCTGAAAACCTTTATGAACCAGCACCCGCAGGACTGGGACAAGTACTTACCTCACCTGCTGTTTGCGTACAGGGAAGTGCCCCAGGAGTCTACTGGGTTTTCGCCTTTCGAACTGTTATACGGCAGGAGGGTAAGGGAGCCCCTAGACCTGATGAGAGACGAATGGGAGGGGAAGGCCACTCCCGATGGAGAGTTGGTGGTGGAGTATGTCCTGACCTTCTGAGAAAGACTGGCTGAGCTCATGGGCCTGGCCAGGGAGAATCTGGCCAGAGCCCAGAGGCAGCAGAAAGTCTGGTATGACCGCATGGCACGGGCTCGCGCCTACGCCACCGGGGATCAGGTGATGGTTCTCATCCCCGTGAGGAAAAACAAACTACAGGCCACCTAGGAAGGTCCCTTCCAGGTTGTCAAGCAGCTAAATGAGGTAAACTATGTGGTGGAGCTGTCTAATGGGGCACATCACCACCGGGTGTACCGTGTCATGACAGGAGGAATGTGGTGTTGTCCGTGTGTGGACATTGGGAGGAGCAGGGAGATGACCCTTTAGTAGATCTATTCCCTGGGACAAGAGCTGGTTTCCTCCTGGAAACAATTCCCCTCTCTGATTGGCTGACCCCTGCCCAGCAAGCTGAGATCAGAGGGGTTCTGCATCAGTACTGACAGCTGTTTTCCAACCAGCCTGGATGCACTAATTTGACTGTCCACCGGGTGGAGACTGGATCACATTCTCCTATAAGATGCTCCCTCTTACTTGTCACAGGGAAAACTGCTCAGGACCTGGAAAGAGAGGTCAGGGAGATGCTGGCTTTGGGGGTGATCCAGCCGTCTTCCAGCCCTTGGGCCTCGCTGGTGGTGCTGGTCCCCAAAAAGGATGGGTCTATCCGGTTCTGTGTGGACTATAGGAAGCTTAATGCCATCAGTGTATCCAATGCCTACCCCATGTCCAGGCCTGACAAGCTCCTAGACAAGCTGGAAGGCGCTCGGTATCTTACCACCATGGATCTTACAAAGGGCTACTGGTAAGTGCCACTGGATGCAGATGCCAGGCTGAAATCGGCCTTATAGAGCCCCAGAGGGGTGATAGAGTTTCTGACCCTGCCTTTCGGCCTCAAAAGGGTGCCAGCCACCTTCCAGTGCCTGGTGGATCGGCTACTGAGGGGGATGGAGAGTTTTGCTGTGGCGTACGTTGATGACATCTGTGTCTTTAGCCAGACCTGGGAGGACCACGTGTCGCAGGTTAGACAAGTGCTGGCCTGACTCCAGGAGCTGAGAAGTGCAAGGTGGGGATGGCTGAAGTATCCTACCTGGGCCATCGGGTGGGGAGCAGCTGCCTAAAGCCAGAACCAGCCAAAGTGGAGGTGATCAGAGACTGGCCTGCTCCACAAACCAAAAGCATGGCCAAGCCTTTATTGGGATGGTGGGGTACTATCGAAGGTTCGTACCCCACTTTAGCGCCATAGCTGCCCCCATCACTGAGCTGTGCAAGAAGGGGAAGCCAGACAAGGTGGTCTGGACTGAGGAGTGCTAGGAGGCTCTCCGGGCGCTGAAGGAGGCTCTGGTCAGTGGCCCAGTTCTGGCAAACCCAGACTTCGACAAGTCCTTTGAGGCGTCGGTGAACACCATAGACACGGGACTAGGGGCGGTGTTAATGCAGGATGATGAAAAGGGGGAGAGATACCCCATCGTGTACCTGAGCAAGAAGTTGCTACCCCGGGAGCAAAACTACGTGGCCATCGAGAAGGAATGCCTGCCCATGGTGTGGGCCCTTAAGAAACTAGAGCCATATCTGTTTGGGCGACACTTCACTGTGTACACCGACCACTCTCCCCTGACCTGGCTGCACCCGATCAAAGGAGCCAATGCCAAGCTCCTGAGGTAGAGCCTGTTCCTGCAGGATTATGACATGGACGTGGTCCATGTGAAGGGAAGTGCCAACATGATAGCGGATATGTTGTCCCGGAGAGGGGGCCCTGAACTTCCCCAGGTCATGGGTCAGAGTGACTCCGCTCAGTTCAGTCTTGAAGGGGGGAGAGATGTGACTCAGTAGGGAGTGGGGTGGCTTGACCTGGGAATGTCGTTTAGTTTTACTGGACTGTCTGCATGGGAGATGGGAGAGCAGGGGAATGACTTTAGGTGAGGGATGGTACCTGAGCCTGTAACCTGAGCCAGGAGGGGGGTTGGGCCAGGTGACACCGTCTACCTGGGAAACTGGACAAAGGGAGAGGAGGAGTCAAGGAGGGGGGAGAGCCTGTGGGAGGGTGTTTTTGGTTTCAGTTTTGGGCTGGCTGGGAAGAGGCAGGGAACCCTAAGGCTGGGGTCTAAGATCCTTGCCCCCCAGAGGGACCTGGCTGAGGGGTCCTGGTTGTACCTACAAGCTCTGCTTGAGACTGTGTTCCTGTCATCTAATAAACCTTCTGTTTTATGGGCTGGCTGAGAGTCATGGTGAATCGCAGGAAGTGGGGGATGCGGGCCCTGACTCCCCCATACTCTGTGACAACGCATAAAGAGCTGAAATGATTTTACATTGTGGCCACTCATTAAGTAGGTATATCTCCATATATTATCTCATAGAGCTGGAAGGGACCTTGAAAGGTCATCGAGTCGAGTCCAGTCCCCTGCGTTCACTAGCAAGACCAACTTTTGCCCCAGATCCCTAAATGGCCCCCTTAAGGATTGAACTCACAACCCTGGGTTTAGTGGGCCAATGCTCAAACCACTGAGCTATTTCCCCCCAATGTTAAGTATTCTTACAACTCTTCCACTATGGAAATCCACGGGGCAACCCAGATGGGGGGGGTAAGTGGGGCAATTTGCCCCGGGCCCTGCAGGGGCCCCCACGAGAATGTCGGAGGCTCCCCCCCCCGCCTTCGCCTCGCCTTCCTCTATCCGCCGGTGCCTCAGCACGCTGTGTCCCTGGACTGCGCTGCAGCGGCGTGGCTCGGGCAGGGCCGGAGGTCCTCCTGCTCAAAGCCGTGTGGTAAGGGGGCGGGGCTCCGAGCTCCAGCGGGCCGAGCGGCAGGAGCTCTTGGACGCGGCTCGCTGAGGCTCTGGGAGAGGGGATAAGCGGCATCGTAAGCCTCTCTGAGCCGGGCACCCCCCTGACTCCATTACCCCCACAGCCCTGACCCCCAGCTCCGAGCCCAGCCCCTCTGAGCCAGACATCCCCCCACAACCCTGACCCCCAGCTCTGAGCCCAGCCCCTCTGAACCGGACACCCTCCCGATACCTCCCCCACAGCCCTGACCCCCAGCTCTGAGCCCAGCCCCTCTGAACTGGACACCCCCTCAACCCCATCCCCCCACAGCCCTGACCCCCACTTCCGAGCCCAGCCCCTCTGAGCCAGGCACCCCCCTGACTCCATACCCCCGCCGCCCTGACCCCCACTTCCAAGCCCAGCCCCTCTGAACTGGACACTCCCCCCGACCCCATCCCCCCACAGCCCTGACCCCCACTTCCGAGCCCAACCCCTCTGAACCGGACACACATACCCCGACAGCCCTGACCCCTAGCTCTGAGCCCAGCCCCTCTGAGCCAGGCACCCCCCAGACCCCATCCCCCTACAGCCCTGACCCCCACTTCTGAGCCCAGCCCCTCTGAACCAGACACCCCCACACACACAGCCCTGACCCCCAGCTCTGAGCCCAGCTCCTCTGAGCCAGGCACCCCCCAGACTCCATCCTCCACCACCTTGACCCCCAGCTCTGAGCCCGAACCCATCCCCTGCCACCCTGACCTCCAGCTCTGAGCCCAGCCCCTCTGAGCTGGGCACCCCCCGACCCAGAGCAATAACAAGGATGGAGCAGCTAGTGAGCAGCCAGTACAGGACTTACTTACATACCTAAATTTGGCTCAAGGCTGGGATATGGGAGCTAAAGCATGCCAGGGTAAGTGCTTTGACCTACAGCTGATTTCAATACGTTTGTAATTACAACTATTCTTCCTTCAGTCATGCAGCTCTGTGAGAAAATGTTTATTTGAATTTCACAAGATCTGTCTACAGTAGGTGAAAACAGTTGTGATCAACTGGTCCGTGTGAACTGGTGCTTAAAAAACTCCTAATTGCAAGTGTTGAGGGGTCAAAACTGAAATAAAAAAGTGTGGTCGAGTCATGGCAGAAGCAGTGCAGAACAGGATTTTGTTTTGCCTACTAAGCAGAAAGAAGGGCTAGAAGGGATATACAGGCACAGAAACACTCTGTATAGCTGCACCAAAAATTAGGGCAGTAATAAGATTGAAACAGTTACTTACTGACACTCCTGGTGGTTCCTTATCTTCCTTGGGAAGGACTGTCCTCTTTATACAAAGCTCTGTCAACCATGATTGGCCCTGAACCCCTTTGAGACTGGTACTCTCTGCCTTTCCAACAGCTTACCCAGTAAAGTCCCCCAGTCATATTGAACAAACCAGTCACCTCCCCACATTTCCCAGAGTGGTCTGACAGATGGGAGCTGCAAGGAACAGCTCTCCCAGTGGTCCAGTTTGGAACTACACCTTCCATTGCACCTTTCTGTTTGAACACCACACACATGGATCGTTCATTACACTCTGCTTAAACAATCACCGCAACTGGAAATATGGCACAGCTGTGCCTCAGCTATAGAGTATCTCTTGGTTTGATGGAACATTATCTGGCACATTAACCATACAGGCTATTTGTGTTGTGTTAGTCTGCCTACTGTGAAAGGCAAGCAGTGGGGAAGGCAAAGTATGCAGCTGTAGGAAACTAACTTTATCTGTGCTGTTGCACCAAGTTGCAGCTCTAGAACTGGCTGGAGGGCAGAGTTCAAGCCTTGAGAGGTAGGAGTTAGCGGAGTTGCAGCTGAGACTGACTCTAGACTGTACGTTCTTCAGAAAGGACCATGTCTCCCGCCATGTCTATATAGCACCAAGGCAGTGGGACCCTGGTCCCGATTGAAGCCTTTCAGAGTGGAATTGAAGGGCAACTTGTAATGTCACACTGTGCTTACTCGAGACCTTGGTTTGTTGTTATTGCCTTGTTTGTTTTGCTGAGCCAATTAAAGTTATTTAGTTTTACTGAAGGAGCATGTTTTGGCTTAGTTAGTACCTGGAGACATAACAGTGAATAAGGCTTCCAACTCACTATCTGGGAGGCAGGGGGCTCAAAGACAGCTTGTTTCCACTCCCCCCACACCAAAAAAAGAAGAAGAAGAATTCTTAAGGTGCAGCATGATGCTAAAACTTTAGTACTCCTTACACAGCTCATCAACCATTGGAGGGGGAACACCAGGTTTGCGGGTCTATGGCAGGCCAAGAAGAAGTGGTCAAGAAAGGATTCATCTAGCTGGTGAGAATTCAAAGAGCTGGGAGATGTACTTTATTGTAAAGAAAACAGAACATGTTCCTGTCTCCAAGTTAGGCCTAAGCATTACCTGACTTTCTTTAGCCAGAGTCCCACACATAAAATCCTACTTCAATGAGACCAATAGCAACTTCTAAAGCTCCTTTCTCCCTTTCCTCTCAGGCCAGGTCATGTATACTGTGTATGCTGGAAAATTAACTTTTCACAGCTGCTACCCTGCACTGACCACGTGCAGCTATGGTCCTTCTGCTAAGAAGATTAACTGTTTCGCCATCAACCTACAGACAGCATGTGTGTATGTTCCATCATGGGGCCCCTCACAGATGGACTGGAACTAAAAGAGACTTGTCTACTGGTTCACATAGCAGGGCTGGCACTGACTTGCTCCTCTCAGTCCCCCTGGTGTAGTGCTCAATACCATTATTTCTTGTGTTGATTAGGTATTAGGAATCTTTATACATCGTCCATTCATCAGCATGGCACTTTTTAAAAAATTGTAAAATGGGTCTATACTGCAGTAAAAGTACAGTAAGTGCACAATTAGGCACAATAAGACAAAGTAATGCATCACAATTATCTGAATTCATTAGAAACAGATGTAACATACACAAGCCCAGACCAGCTCAAACATGACGGAGTCAGACAGGTTAGTGATGGGCGATCACTCGTTACAGAGTATGATCATCTTCCATGGGAGTTATGGGTCCTCAGGTGGCTAATAAGGCCAATCCTTGAACCACAAGTTCTATTACAATGAGGGCAGATGTTTTCAGGCTCAGCAGGAGGCTGTTGATCATGACTGGAAGCCAGCCTCTCCTTCCGCCTGCACCTCTTGTCCTCTTCAGCTTGTCGGCGAGCAAGTTCAAAATGCAGGGGACCATCACGTAGGACTTCACTCCATTTTACGCGATCCTGGGCAAGTGTCTCCCAAGTGTCAATGTCAATATTGCACTTTTTTAGGTTGTCCTTCAGCAAGTCCTTATAACACTTCCATTGTTCACCCACGTTATGGCTTCCCACCCTTGTCCACCCTTCTTTGAGCTGAGAGAACAGGACCTGTTTTGGGAGGCGATGGTCTGGCATCCGGACAATGTGACCAGTCCAACGGAATTGCTGACGGATGATCATTGCCTTGATACTGGTGGTCTTTGCCTCTTCCGGAACACTAATATTGGTGCACCTGTCTTCCCATTTGGTCTTCAGAATCTTACGAAGGCAGTGTTGATGGTGCCTCTCAAGGACTTTCAAGTGATGTCTATAGGTTGTCCAAGATTTGGACCCATACAACAGTGTTGGGAGAATAACGGCTTGATAAACAAGAAGCTTGGTGTCTGTTTGAATGTTGTGACCTTCAAAAACCCAGTGCCGTAAATGAGAAAAAGCTACACTGGCACAGCTGAGGCGATGTTGAATTTCTGCATCAATATCTGCCTTGAATGAAAGATGACTTCCAAGGTAGAGGAAATGATCGACATTCTCCAGTGCCACTCCATTGATTTTGATAGATGGGGCATGTAATACCTCATTTGGAGAGGGCTGATAGAGCACTTTAGTCTTCTTGATATTAAGTGTGAAACCAAGACATGCGTAAGCATCGGCAAACGCATTCAAGATAGTTGAAGATCTTTCTTAGAGTGGGCAAAGATTGTGTTGTCATCAGCATACTGAAGTTCCACAATAGATGTTGTGGAGATCTTACTCTTGGCTTCCAGCCTGCTAAGCCTGAACAGCTTTCTGTCCATTCTGTAAATGATTTCAATGCCAGCTGCAAACTTCCCAGCAATTAGGTAAAGAATGACGGCAATAAAAACCGCAAACATGGTTGGAGCGATGATACAGCCCTGTTTGATTGCTGTTTGTACTTTGAAAGGTTCACTCTGGGAGCCAGTGCTGCTCAGAACAGTCGCTTTCATGTTATCATGAATCAATTGTAGGACATTGATGTATTTATCAGGACATCCAATCTTAGAAAGTACAGTCCAGAGGGCACGGTGATTCACTGAATCAAAGCCTTTAGTTAGATCAATAGAAGCCATGTACAGCAGTCGGTTTTGCTCCCGACACTTTTCTTGCAGCTGCCGTGCTGTGAAGATCATATCCACAGTTCCACGACATGGTCGGAAACCACTCTGTGACTCCGGTAAAATTTCTTCTGACAGGGGCAGAAGGCAGGTTGCAAGGATCCGTGCCAGAACTTTCCCTGCAATGGCTAGGAGGGAGATACCACAATAATTTCCACAATCCACTTTATCCCCTTTCTTGAAGAGGGTGATAATCAGGGCATCCCCCATTTCACTGGGTATCTCCTCCTTTATCCAGATTTTAAGGATAAGCAGGTAAAGCTGCCAAATTAGCTCTGGTCCACCGTCTTTAAAGATTTCAGTGGGGATCCCATCTAGACCTGCTGCCTTGTTGTTCTTCATCTGCTTGGTGGCATTGTGTACCTCATACAAATTGGGAGGGTCTCAGAGCTCATCCCTAAATGGTTGTTGAGGGATTTGCTCAAGGACTTCATGTGCAACCATAGAATTATGGGTTTCAGAGTAGCAGCCGTGTTAGTCTGTATCCGCAAAAAGAACAGGAGTACTTGTGGCACCTTAGAGACTAACACATTTATTTGAGCATAAGCTTTCGTGGGCTTGCATCCAAAGAAGTGGGCTGTAGCCCACGAAAGCTTATGCTCAAATAAATTTGTTAGTCTCTAAGGTGCCACAAGTACTCCTGTTTATTTCATAGAATTATGGTTAAGGGGTCTTCAAGATGTTCTTTCCAGCAAGAATTGATCGCTTAAAATGGAGTGAAGTCCTACGTGATGGTCCCCTGCATTTTGAACTTGCTTTAAAAGAAGTCTCACACCAGCATCTTCCAGTTTTTGGGAAAATAACATTTGCACAAGTCAAAAGTCTGGTGGCGATCGGCGAGTGGCGATGGGAACAGGACAGTGAAATCCAGAAGTTCCTAGTCACAGACCGACACACCAGGCAGTGTGTGTGTGATACAGTCGTCTTGCTCGAGGATTGAGGTGGGTCAAGCATCTCGGCAGCTGCACCCATGACTGAGCAGTCCTTTTTAGGATCCACTCTGCTCACCCCACATCGGGAAGGGGTTAGAAAAGGTACTCTAAAAATAGTCTTGCCTCTGTTTTTTTCTGGCTGGAGAGCCGCATCCAGCAGGATCACCACCTCAGAGGTCGAATATATAAGAAACTTTTCAACGTTGGAACTTGGAACATATGTACCCTGATGGACAACTCAAACAGCAACTGACCAGAGCGACGTACAGCCATTATTGCTCGTGAATTGAGTCGGTTTAACATCGATATTGCTGCTTTGTCCGAAACTAGAAGAGCTGATGAAGGTGAGGGAGGAGAAAGGAGGATACGCCTACTTCTGGAAGGGAAAATCTATAGATGAACCCCGATTCCATGGAATGGGCTTTGCTATAAAGAACAAGCTTGTAAGGTGCCTCTCTGAACTACCAGTTGGCATCAATGAGTGGTTTATGACACTCTGATTGAGACTCACCAAAAATCAACAGGCAACTATTTGTGAGCGCCTATGCACCAACACAGGATGCCAATAAGAATGTAAAGGAAGATTTTTATTCTCAGCTGGAAACTTTTTTATCGGAGACTCCTACAGAAGACAAGATTATTATCTTTCTGGGGGATTTCAATGTACGTGTTGGACGAGACTCAGACCTGTGGAAAGGAACAATCGGGAAAGAAGGAGTTGGCAAAAGCAATTCAAATGGAATTCTGCTCCTGACCAAGTGTGCTGACCGTGAACTTATTATTACGAACACTCTTTTCCAACAAAAGGAAAAGTTCAAAACATCTCGGAGACAGCCACAGTCAAAGCACTGGCATTTCCTCGACTACGACATAGTTCGTGCCCAAGATCGTAGTGACATACTTCTCACAAGAGCAATGACAAGATCTTCAAACTATCTTGAATGTGTTTGCCAATGCCTACGCATGTCTTGGTTTCACTCTTAAAGCACTTTAGTTTTCTTGATATTATCAGCCCTCTCCAAATGAGGTATTACATGCCCCATCTATCAAAATTAATTGAGTGGCACTGGAGAATGTCAATCATTTCCTCTAGCTTGGCTCATTAGCTCTGACCCCCCCACTTGGTAAGGCAACTCCCATCTTTTCATATGCTGTGTAGTTATAGCTCCCTACTGTATGTTCCACTCCATGCATCTGATGAAGTGGGTTTTAGCCTACAAAAGCTTATGCCCAAATACATTTGGTAGTCTCTAAGGTGCCACAACTCCTTGTTGTTTCTACCTTTGCAAGTCATCTTTCATCCTATAATATGCTCTAGTTCAAACAGGAATTATTTTTTCGGAAGTTCTATGGTTTGTGTTATAGAGGAGATCAGACTGGATAATCAGAGTGGTCCTTTCTGGCCTTAGAATCTATTAATTGTTGCTTAAAAGAGAATTAACCCTTAAGGTGCTGGACTCATTAAATTGTGCAAAGCCTATAGCTAACAAAAGTATTGTTTATTTAAATGGCCCAGTTAAAAAACACAATTAGGACTAATCTAATGAGTGTAAAGTACATGTGGGAGTGCTAAACTGCAGTGTGGGACCAGGGCGTGGATTTTGCTATCTGATTGATTTGTATGTGCAGGCTCCTGTGCTGATCCAGATTACTGGAATGGGGCCCCAGTCAGCCCACATCATGTCATTTAATTTGGTCATTATTAGCCTCTCTCTTTTCTAATCTACTGAGTATTCAGTAGATGTCAGATTTTCATATGATCATTTTATAAATTTAATTTTTACTGTCCCCTAATTTGGCTTTTTTTACATATGATTTTTTTTCCTCTTTGGAACAATTAGATAAGGGGTCATTCTGCTCTGTTACACCAGTTACATCAGCATAACTGAGAGTGGAATTTAGCCCAACATGCCATATGCTGCAATAGGACCAGAAGGGATGTACCTTTTTACCCACGATACCCTGCTGAAGTCAATGGCATCCCATATGGTCACAAGGTTCGCCCACATGGACCTGATGGCAGCATAAGATTTTTTCCCCCCACTCTTGATTACCTGACAACCGCAGGTTACAGCTGCTTGGTTAGTACTGTCAAGAACAAATAAAACTAAAAACCTTAAAATGTAAATGGTAAGAGTTCCCATTCAAAGCAGCAAGAACTGGCCGGGCTCCCCAGCCTTACAAAACTCCCATGGAAATGTATCAGTCCGACTGCAAATTCTAGTCTCCCACCCATTATTATGACCAGAATGGCAAAGATGTGCATGCTGGGATTTGTAGTCATTCTCTTCGGCT
>NW_020686450.1:0-4265 GCF_002925995.2 Terrapene triunguis
CCAGGATGAGAGCAGCCCTCACAGTTGAGAAGCGAGTGGCCATAGCCCTCTGGAAGCTTGCAACGCCGGACAGCTACCGGTCGGTTGCGAACCACTTTGGTGTGGGCAAATCTACCGTGGGGGTTGTTGTCATGCAAGTAGCCAACGCAATCGTGAAGGTACTGCTCCCAAAGGTAGTGACCCTGGGAAACGCGCAGGTCATCATAGATGGCTTTGCCGCGATGGGATTCCCAAACTGCGGTGGGGCTATCGATGGGACTCACATCCCTATCCTGGGACCGGACCACCAGGCCAGCCAGTACATCAATAGAAAGGGCTACTTTTCAATGGTGCTGCAAGCACTGGTGGACCATCGGGGACGGTTTACAAACATCTACGTCGGATGGCCGGGCAAGGTTCATGACGCTCGCGTGTTCAGGAACTCTGGTCTGTTTAGACGGCTGCAGGAAGGTATTTACTTCCCAGACCACAAAATAACTCTTGGGGATGTGGAGATGCCTACAGTCATCCTCGGGGACCCAGCCTACCCGCTAATGCCCTGGCTCATGAAGCCCTATACTGGCGCCCTGGACACAGTAAAAGAACTGTTCAACTACCGGCTGAGCAAGTGCAGAATGGTGGTGGAGTGTGCTTTTGGCCGTCTCAAAGGGAGATGGAGAAGCTTACTCACTCGCTGTGATCTCAGTGAAACCAATATCCCCATCGTTATTGCAGCTTGCTGTGTGCTCCACAATCTGTGTGAGAGCAAGGGGGAGACCTTTATGGCGGGGTGGGAGCTAGAGGCAAATAGCCTGGCTGCTGATTACGTCCAGCCAGACAGCCGGGCCATTAGAAGATCCCAGCGGGACGCCCTGTGCATCCGGGAGGCTTTGAAAGCTAGGTTCCTGAGTGAGCAGGGCAACCAGTGACTTTTCAGTTTGTGGACAGAAAAGCTGAACCTGCCCCCGTTTCTTTACCCAGTTCATTTTGACTATCCTCTCCAGTTACATACCCCCTTCACCCCCTTCCCAAAAAATAAAATCTGTTCTGTTTTGTTAATTAACACCGTTGTCTGTATTGCTGTTTTCGCGGGAATATTTTAAACCGGGGACGCAGACTGTAGCGGGGGGGCGGGTTTATTGTTCTGATGCAAATGATGCTTCTAAACTCCCGGAATGACAGGCTCCGCACTGGTGGACTGGTTATTTCAATGGAGCCTGCCAGCACTCCTGGGGGGGACTGTGTGTATGTGTCGGCTATGTGACTTTCTGGCAGGGGGGGTAGGGTTACAGATCCCCTGCTGCGTGGATCTGTGAGCCAGGATAAGGACCGCTGCATAAGATCTGTAACTGCCCTCCCCCGCCACAAAGTCACAGAGCAACCCCCCCCCCCAGAACATGAAAAACACCTCCCAGACTGACCAGGGTAACCAGTGACTGCACTGTGTATGTGTCCTGATGCTGGACCTGACACCGCCTCTGTACCCTGCTAAAGGTCACTGTCCTGTCCAATTCCCAACCCCTTCCCCCCTCCAGACAGACTCTCCCTCAAAAGAACCTGACTGAAACAGCAATGAACAGAAACAAACATTTTATTGCGAACCAGACATGAAACGTGGGGGGTGAAACTTGGACGGGGGCTTGTGTGAGGTGGGTAGGAAAGGACTTATGAAATGTTGGGGAATGTCACCCTTCTAGTGCTAGAGCAGTCTGCAGGGGTTGACTGAAAGTTTTAACGGCCCCTGCCGCCCCTCCTTCTTTGGACTTTGGGTGAGGGTGGTGTGGGACTTGGTGGCGGGTGAGGGCGGTTACAGATAGACTGCAGCGGGGCTCTGTCCTCCTGCCTCCGGTCTTGCAGAACATCCACAAGGCGCCGGAGCGTGTCCGTTTGCTCCCTCATTAGTCCAAGCAGCTTTTCAGTAGCCTGTTGGTCCTCCTGACGCCACCTCTCCTCCTGTTCCATGACTGCTCGGTGCATTTGTGACAAGTTCTCCCTCCACTGTGTCTGCTGGGCTGCCTGGGCTCGGGAGCATCCCATTAGTTCTGAGAACATGTCTTCACGCGTCTTCTTCTTCCTCCGCCTAATCTGCGCTAGCCTCTGGGAGTGTGCTGACAGGCTGGGTTGGGAGACAGTCGCAGATGTGTCTGTGTGAATTGTAAAAAGGGAGTGAATTCCTGAGACAGATAAATGAAATTGTATACAAAGAACCTAGTCTTTCTCTGTGAACAAGACCATGCACTGCACCTCTCACATGCGCACTCAGGACAAGGTCGAATTTTCGGCCCTCGCCTTCAGTGCCTGTGGACTTGCGGTGGTCTTGGAGTGATCAGAGAACTGTGGCTGGAGACCTCAACTTCTGGAGCGGGCAATAATGGTAAGCCGTAGACTTGTGGCTGCTTAAAACTCCAGCAGTAACACTGGCCTCCTTTCACATTGAAAGCAATGCCAGTCTCTGCTGCCAGCAATCAGGACAGCATCAACTCTGCCCCTGTCCCACCCCCTCGCGGCTGTCCCAGGGAAAGATCCCTGTATGCTGCCCCTCTCCCTCCACCGCGTGGCTGTAAAGCAGTCCCAATACTAACATTCCCCTCCCTAATTCAAAGCAGGGCGTCATGAGCGACATCACCCTCCTGAGGATCCCGGACACCCAGAAAGAACGCATGCTGCGGGAAAGCATGCAGAAACCGGGGCCGTATGCCGCCATGCTATGTCGGGCCATGATCCCCGAGTACTTGATTGTGGCGTGGAGGGGACATGTCTGCTACCACGGAGGGCCCAGTAAGATCGCCCTACCCCGGAACCTCATAAACAGGCTTGAGATCTACCTCCACGAGACCTACGAGGAGTTCTCCTACGAGGATTTCTCATCAATCCCCGGCCACATTGACCGGATTTTCGCCTAGGTGCACTGGGACTATGGAGTGGAGCGTCTTGGGCCTCGAAATCATGTAGTAACGTACATTGTGAAATTTTTTTAAAATAATTGGGACTAAATTGAGAAGAGCCTAAGACAGAGAAATCATGAAAACCCATTTGTTACCTTTGTAAATATTCCTGTTTTGTACCTGATTATTTTTTACTAGTTTACAGCACTTTTATAAACATACATTGTTAATAGTATAAATATTCCCGTTCTGTTTTAAATAAATGTTTACATGTTTACAGCACTTACTGCTTGATCCTTCCCCTGATTCTGTGTCCGGGGTAAGGGATGGGGACGGTTGGTACGGGATCTCGGTAAGGGTGATGAAGAGCTCCTGGCTGTCGGGGAAATCAGCGCTGCCAGCGCTGTCGACTGCCTCATCCTCCTCATCTCCTTCTTCATCTTCCCCGTCCGCTAACATGTCCGACGAGGAACCGGCCGCGGACAATATCCCATCCTCGGAGTCCACGGTCAGGGGTGGGGTAGTGGTGGCGGCCGCTCCCAGGATGGAATGCAGTGCCTCGTAGAAACGGGATGTGTGGGGCTGGGATCTGGATCGTCCGTTAGCCTCTTTGGTTTTTTGGTAGCCTTGTCTCAGCTCCTTGATTTTCACGCGGCACTGCGTTGCATCCCGGCTGTAGCCTCTCTCTGCCATGGCTTTAGAGATCTTCTCGTAGATCTTAGCATTCCTTCTTTTGGAGCGCAGCTCTGAAAGCACGGACTCATCGCCCCACACTGCGATGAGATCCAAGACTTCCCGATCAGTCCATGCTGGGGCCCTCTTTCTATTAGATTGCACGGCCATCTCTGCTGGAGAGCTCTGCATCGTTGCCACTGCTCCTGAGCTCACCTCGATGTCCAAACAGGAACTGAGATTCAAACTGCCCAGACAGGAAAATGAATTCAAATTTTCCCGGGGGTGTGGCTGGTCAGAGCATCCGAGCTCGGACTGCTGTCCAGAGCGTCAACAGAGTGGTGCACTGTGGGATAGCTCCCGGAGCTATTAGCGTCGATTTCCATCCACACCTAGCCTAATTCGATATGGCCATTTCGAATTTAGTGCTACTCCTCTCGTTGGGGAGGATTACAGAAATCGATTTAAAGAGAGCTCTATGTCGAAATAAATGGCTTCCTGGTGTGGACGGGTGCAGGGTTAATTCGATATAACGGCGCTAAATTCGACATAAAAGCCTAGTGTAGACCAGGCCTGAGAATCCTTTCACCCCTCATTGTGTGATTGAACTAGACTCAAACCTGTTGCTCTCTGCAGACGAACTGTGTGTGTAGCTGGCTTTGAGCTGCACTGGCATTAAAGGATTGATGCTGCAGGAAGGTGATTTATTCATGTCTATTTCCTAAGGGC
>NW_020686451.1:0-4109 GCF_002925995.2 Terrapene triunguis
CGCCCGCCCGGTGGAGACCCCGGCAGCCGGGGGTGGTGGGGGTAAAGTACATGGTCACCCCCGCCCCCCCGCATCTGTCTCTGGTAGCGCCGGCCCTGGGCTTTGTGGGGCGGTATGGGGACCCCCACATCCACTTCCACCCCCTCACCCCGACCTCCCCTGTCCTGGGTGCTTCTCCCTGACACCCACCCGCCTCTCGGGGCCCTCCCTGCCCCTCACATGCACTCCTGCTGAAGCACAACGGAGCCTGTCCGAGCAGGAGAGAGGGTGTCTGAGGGATTCAACACCTGCCACAGCCTCTTGGCACCCGAGCCCTGCAGTTAGATTTGTGTCTGGAGATGTGGGTGAACACCCATTGCAGTGCCCACAGGCAAACTGGCGAAAACAATATTGCCAGCTCTAAAAACCGAAGTGCTGCTTGAGAACCACAGTGTGATTTAAGGGTATTTGCTGTGTATATTTGGACGTGTTATGTTGACAATTTAAGCTTTAACGTTGTGAATCGCAGTATCTACTGTTGTTAAATAATTTAGACCCCCTCCCCCCATAATTTGCCCCTGCTGTGAACATTTAAATAGATAACAATGGGAAAAATGTTTAAACCCATAATGTTGCACTAAAATAAACAGCTAATTTATCTGTTGAAATTATATAAAAAAATTGAGTTCTGCCAAGCCTGTATGTATCAGACCATGGATAGGAAATGGAGACTGGTGCTCTTGGCAGTTAAATGTGTGCATGGGGCACAGACGTAAATGGTGGGTTCTACATGACTGTGAAGATTTCCCCCTCCCTAAAAGATATGCTCTACTTAAAGCAGGAACTAATGCAGGGAAGTTCTATGACTTCTGTTATTCAGGAGGTTAGACTACATAATCACAGTGGACCCTTCTGGCTTTATAATCTGTGAATTGTATGCACTTAAAATTGCCACTGACTTCAGCCCCAGAAATTGAATCTCTGTGTGCCTGTGGAGTGGAGGGTCTCAATCTGTTGCCTGATGCACCTATTACTGCTCCCACAAACCCCTTCCATGCCAGCACTGGGGGAATGATATACATACACTTTGTTGGTGAGTGGTGGTGTGAATATTTGCAGGCGATAGGGAATAGGTAACCTTAAGCAGGGTTAGATAATATAATGGTAAACAATCTTGACCCTTGTCTACACTATAGCTTCTACTATTGCTACAAACGTTGAAAAACTATGTTCCCCTTTTTTCTATTGTTGTTGCAGACACAAGAGATCTTAAAGAACTTGTGTTCATTTTCAGAGGAATTGAGGCTTGCTCTGGTGGCCTTAGATAACCATTCCTTTTTATGCATGTTCTGTGCTTCAGCTGGTTGCTGCTGTCCACCCCAGAGGTAGCTGCATTTCAGTTGTAGTACATACAGATTGCAAAATAATTAGGGATGAATGGTGTTAGAACTGTAAAATTATTCTAAAAAAGTTACATTCTTACACTTAAGTGTTCTGAACTTCAGAATGTGATATTATTGCAACTGAAAATGATAACTTGAAACTTCAGTTCTCTCGTGTCTATTTCTGAAGTTTTAGTTTTCTCATGTCTATTCCACTACAATTTTAAGTGGTGTATGTCCTGTCTAACTTAGTGGCAAATTACTGGAAAACTTTCTGTAAAATTTTTTTGAAATGAGTGCCCCCAAGCAGGGAGGCTCTAATGTTGTATATGGATTTGTAGGGATCTCTCTCCTTATTGACTTTATATTTGTACAGTTCAAGTCAGGTGATTGTGCTCTTGCTGCTATTCTTTTACTTAATACACAAAATTATAGTGTCAAGTATCAAAGGGGTAGCCGTTTCAGCAGTTAGTCTGAATCTGTAAAAAGCAACAGAGGGTCCTGTGGCACCTTTAAGACTAACAGAAGTATTGGGAGCATAAGCTTTCGTGGGTAAGAACCTCACTTCTTCAGATGCAAAAAAAATTATAGTGCTCATCCTTTTATCTAGATGCTTTTTGACAATTTTGAAATATACAACAGTGAAGGACCTCTTCATTAATCAGCATATTCACAACAAATAGCAATAAATCAGCAACAAAAGCCACATAGTTATGATCTCCTACCAATGCCATGCCTTCCCATTTTTTCAAGCTAGGGAAAATAAATTGACAAATCATCCAGTAACTTGCTGGTTGAAAGCCTTGCTATTGGTGCTTGATTTTTTTTTTTTTTTCTGCATGGCTTTGGACAGAAGGGATGAGTGGTTGAATTTCCTTAGAAATTCAAAACATCCCATTTTTGAGGGATTGAACAAAGATGGGCCCAGAAACTCTCCAGAGTCAACACGACACTCAGGTGTGTAGAAGCTAATTCGACTGTTATAAGAGTAAATCCTTCCCTGCTATGGAAAGCTATGTTGTAGCATTTCCAACATTTTTCTTCTGTATAGGAGTCGGTGCAGTATTTGGAAAGTCTGTGTTGGGGTGCAAGCTCTGTGGGGTTTGTTGTGCACTATGGATTTGGGGCTATCAACTAGCCTTCACCTCTCATAGAGTTGGGTCAAGTGTTGTATAGATTAATCCAGCCTTGAGACTGGAATAGCTACTGTGGAGTGTCTTAACTTTCTGTAAAAGAGTAACTGCCCCTGAGTAACTTCCCCATATCTGGGTTTTTGGCAGTTCATGACTGTTGTATCAGACTTATGCAGATTTAGGAAGACCATTGCATTGCTCTGTTTACTTCACGTTCTGAAAGCTATTTGCTACCAGAAGGGCTAGACGCTTTATTTTTGTTTAAATGACAGCGTACTTCTATAATAACTGATGAGTAAATTCGCCAAGAGAAGTTTTACTGTTTGCCATTGGCAAGTGGATTTGTCAAGGCTTGCTTATTACTAATATAGTGTCCAACAGTATTTGAAATTTCTCTAATGTCATGAACTAGGTAAAATAACTGAAAAAATCTAAATAAGACTATAAATATATACAGTCAGTTATTTGCATAATATCAAAGTGTGGTAGGCAGATGCATTAAAAATACCTAAACCACACATTTCTGTGTTCCACAGATACTAATCTATGCTGATTACTCTAATGGTAATGTTAATAGAAGTTTTTTTTTTTTACCTTTTGCATCTCCTGATGGATTGCATCTCTGTGTAAACCAATTGTGGTAGTAAATTCCCTATTGTAAAAGTGGTTGTGATGTCACAAATATTGGCTTATGACATTATTGAATGAACGAGCAGATTAAAAGTGAGAAATCTCCTATTTATAGATAATTGAGAAGATGTTGCATTACTTTCAAGTTCCAAATTCCTCTCAACTTCAGAATTGGGTCCAAATTGGAGATGGACATTAGTGAAGAAAGGACATACTTCTCTCCCCCGCACCCCCTTATGGCATGTCTTCAGTGTGACTTTAGTACAATGTTGCATTTTAGAAAGTTTGCCTTAGTGGCAGTAGTTCCCTAGCTCTGGCTAGAGCTGGACAAATAATTCATAAAGATAAAATATGTGGAATGAGTAGTTCTGTTTTAACAGGCTTAAACAGAGCTTCATTTTAAAAAATAATTAATATTTAGAACTACTAGCCAAATTTCAGTGAATAAATCTTCGTCTGTTACTCGTTTTCAAGCAGTTCATTGTGGCTATTTGATATTGAAAGTTTAAGCTGTTGAGTAAATTGGCAAAAAAAACAGGAGTACTTGTGGCACCTTAGAGACTAACAAATTTATTAGAGCATAAGCTTTCGTGGGCTACAACCCACTTCTTCGGATGCATATAGAGTGAAACATATATTGAGGAGATATATATATACACACATACAGAGAGCATGAACACGTGGGAGTTGTCTTACCAACTCTGAGAGGCCAATTAAGTAAGAGGAAAAAAAAAAGAAAACTTTTGAAGTGATAATCAAGATAGCTCAGTACAGACAGTTTGATAAGAAGCAAGTGTGAAAATACTTACAAGGGGAGATAGATTCAATGTTTGTAATGGCTCAGCCATTCCCAGTCTTTATTTAATCCTGTGTTGATTGTGTCTAGTTTGCATATCAATTCCAGCTC
Organism: Terrapene triunguis; assembly: GCF_002925995.2. Classification (NCBI taxonomy): domain Eukaryota; kingdom Metazoa; phylum Chordata; order Testudines; family Emydidae; genus Terrapene; species Terrapene triunguis. The sequence continues at coordinate 4,032 of NW_020686451.1, forward strand.
AGCAGTCTCTCGTTGGAGTCTGTTTTTGAAGTTTTTCTGTTTTAAGATAGCCACCCGCAGGTCTGTCATAGAATGGCC
>NW_020686452.1:0-1142 GCF_002925995.2 Terrapene triunguis
CTGGCACTTAAACTATGATCTCTGCCACGAAGAATAGACAAAATTCAATTATTATCAATAACAAAAGAGATCAGCAATGAATTTTAAAAGAAATCTGAAGGAATTTTATAGCTTTAACATAGAAAATGAGGAAGATAATATGAAATTTGTGAATAAACTGATATTGGAAAAACCTACAGTATATACTTTCAAAGGTTAAAAGGGCATAGCCTGGAATGAATTCAACCTTTTTTTTAAATTAAATTTTGCATTTTCGTATGTGCTTTGGGGAAGGAGTTATATGTCCTGTAAAAATATCCCAATATACTACATATGCATTTAGCTCATGATGCTTTTGTCTGCTGTCTTGTCCCTCTGCATTTTGTCTAAAACAACAACAAAAAAAGCACCTTTTAATAGACTTTCTCAAAAGAAAAAAGAAGTTTTGCTATGTTCAGTTACTGTTATCCAAGGCCCCTGAAATTTAGTCTGTTTTGGCTCTCTCTGTAACCATGTGGAACCCTGACTTAAAGATTGAGGAAAAGCTGGCACTTAAACTATGACTTTCCTGATGGCGATGTGTAGATGTAGGGGTCTACCTGCTCTGAGTCAGCTCCAGGATAGGGACTAGTTTTGTCCCACAGTTTTAATGAAATGAGATCTTTAATGCAAATAAATAGAAAAGACAACTACGTATGATCAGAGGATTTAGAAAAATCACCTTTCATATCTGAAAAACAAAAAGTTCTCAGCTAAATAGAAATCATGGCAGTAGTGTCTGGGTAAATAATATAAAATAATTCTGCAACTATTTGTTTGAACTTTTATAGTTAAATAGCTATTTAATTTCTTATACCATAGCATCAGAGGCCTTTAATGAATTTGTAACAGCCTGTTCAAGCTCCTTTTGTGTTATCTTCCATGAACATCTGAACAATTGAGTTTCATTGGAATTAATTTTCATGGCAAATGAATTTCAAAGCACATACAGAAATCTTAATTGAAACTGAATATTAAATTTTCTTGTGTAAGCATTTGTGCTAGAAATAATTTTACAAACACCCAAGTCTACAGAAGAGTATGTGACTTATCTGACCAATCATAATCTCAATGAACTCAACTGCCATATTTAGGAAGTTGATTACTCAGAGAACTGCTCACAA
>NW_020686453.1:0-374 GCF_002925995.2 Terrapene triunguis
TGGCTCCTTGTGAACTAGCTCAGGAATGAATCTCTCATGTTTCCTTTCCTCACGAGCCGATCTTCACAAAGGGAACGGTAATGCATCCTAGTGGCGTTTAAACAAAGAGTCCTTGAAAAATTTGTCACTAGCGCAGCTGAGGAACTATTTTCATATTTTTTGTATTTCTCACTAACTGATCTCTACCAAACCACTAGCAGAGCATCCTAGTCACTTTAGAAGCATGAGTCCATGAGAAATTTCTCACTATCACAGATCAGGAATATAATTCGCATTATCCATATTGAAAGCGATCAGTTCCTGAGAAAAATGGATAATGCGAATTAGATTCCTGCTCTGTGACAGTGAAAATTTCACATGGACTCATGGTTCAA
>NW_020686453.1:474-732 GCF_002925995.2 Terrapene triunguis
TGGTGGGTTCACTTAGTCAGAAATACAAAAAATATGAAAATGCTTTCTGAGCTGCGCTAGTGACCATTTTTTCAAGGAATCTGCTTGAACGCCACTAGCATGCACTACTGGTCAGATGGTAAAGATTGGTTTGTGTGAAAAGGAATCATGAGAGCTTTAGTCCTGATCTCTGCTAGGGACAATTTTCCCAAGGAGTCACGCTCCAAAAGACATTAGTATTGTCTGCTAGTGCTTTGGAAGAGATGCCTTTGTGAGAAT
>NW_020686453.1:832-1179 GCF_002925995.2 Terrapene triunguis
TTGGTAGAGCTGGGTTTGTGAGAGAGACGAAAAATGAGAAACACATTCCTAATCACTGCTATGACAAAATTCTCATGGAATCATGCTTCAAAAGGCACCAGAATGCTAGGCTAATGGTTAGGACGAGATCTAGTAGTGAGAAAAGAACAAATGTGCAAATCCTTCCTGAGCTGCGCTAGTGACCAATTTCTCAAGGAATATTTGTTGAAACGGCACGAGGATGCACTACTGGTCAGTTGGTAGAGATCGGTTCGTGAGAAAAAGAAACATGCGGGATTAATTCCTGATCTGGGCTACGGACAAATTTCACATGGAATGGCCCTTCAAGAGACATCAGGATGCTCTGC
>NW_020686453.1:1279-5084 GCF_002925995.2 Terrapene triunguis
CCTGATCTCTGCTGGGGACAAATGTCACAAGGAATCACGCTTCAAAAAACATTAGTATTGTCTGCTTGTAGTTTGGAAGAGATGCCTTTGTGAGAATACTGAAAAGGAGACATACATTGCTGAACTATGCTAGTGATAAATTTTTCAAGGAATCTTCGTTTGAAAACCATTACAAGACAGTGCTAAACGATTGGTAGAGCTGGGTTTGTGAGAGAGACGAAAAATGAGAAACACATTTCTGATCACTGCTATGACAAAGCTCTCATGGAATCATGCTTCAAAAGGCACCAGGATGCCATGCTAATTGTTTGGACGAGATATATTAGTGAGAAATGAACAAATGTGCAAATCCTTCCTGAGCTGCGCTAGCGACCAATTTCTCAAGGAATATTTGTTGAAACGGCACGAGGATGCACTACTGGTCAGATGGTAGGGATGGGATAGTGTGAAAAGGAAACATGAGAGATTCTTTCCTGATCTCTGCTGGGGACAAATGTCACAAGGAATCATGCTTCAAAAGACATTAGGATGCTCTGCTAATGATTTGCTAGGGATCGGTTAGTGAGAAATACAAAAAATGTGAAAATCCTTCCTGAGCTGTGCTAGTGACAATTTCTCAAGGAATACTGCTTCAAGAGCGATTAGGATGCTATAATTCTCATTTGGACGAGATCGGTTGGTGAGCTATACGAAAATCCGATATTTATTCCTGCTCGGTTGTAGGGAGTAATTTCTCAAGGACTCTTTGTCTAAAAACATTCCTTATGAGGAATGTCTCCTGCCGGTTTCAAAGAGATCGGTTCGTGAGAAAGACGAAGAAAATGTGCAAAATCCTTTGTGAATTGTGCTAGTGACATTTTTTTCAAGGAATCTTTGCTTAATCGCCACGAGGATGCACTACTGGTCAGGGGTAGAAATCGGTTCTTGAGAAAAAGGATCGTGAGAGATTCATTCCCGAAGTGGGCTAGGGACAAATTTCACATGGAATCACGCTTCAAAAGACACTAGTATTGTTTGCTTGTGGGTTGGAAGAGATGCCTTTGTGAGAATTCTGAAAATGAGACATATATTGCTGAACTGTACTAGTGACAAATTTATCAAGGAATCTTCGTCTGAAAATCATTACAAGACAGTGCTAAACGATTGGTAGAGCTGGGTTTGTGAGAAAGACGAAAAATGAGAAACACATTCCCGATCACTGCTATGACAAAGCTCTCATGGAATCATGCTTCAAAAGGCACCAGGATGCTATGCTAATGGTTTGGACGAGATCTAGTAGTGAGAAACGAACAAATGTGCAAATCCTTCCTGAGCTGCGCTAGTGACCAATTTCTCAAGGTATATTTGTTTAAACGGTACGGTGATGCACTACTGGTCAGTTGGTAGAGATCGGTTCGTGAGAAAAAGAAACATGAGGGATTAATTCCTGATCTGGGCTACGGACAAATTTCAAATGGAATCGCCCTTCAAGAGACATCAGGATGCTCTGCTCATGGCTTGGTACAGATCACTTAGTGAGAAATACAACAAATATGAAAATGCTTCCTGAGCTGCACAAGTGACACATTTTTTCAAGGAATCTTTGTTTAAACGCCACTAGGAGGCACTACTGGTCTGTTGGTAGGGATCGGTTAGTGTGAAAAGGAAACATGAGAGATTCTTTCCTGATCTCTGCTGGGGACAAATGTCACAATGAATCACGCTTCAAAAGACATTAGTATTGTCTGCTTGTAGTTTGGAAGAGATGGATTTGTGAGAATACTGAAAATGAGAAATACATTGCTGATCTGAGCTAAGGAAAATTTTTGCAAGGAATCATCTTTTAAAAGCCATTAGGATGCTCTGCGAGTGGTTTATAAGAGATCGGTTCCTGAGAAAGATAGATAATGCGAATTATATTCCTGATCTGTGATAGTGAGAAATTTCTCATGGACTCATGCTTCTAAAGTGTCTAGGATGCTCCTCTAGTGGTTTGGCTCGTGAGAAAGTCAAAAATGAGATAATCGTTCCTGATCTGTGCTGCTGACTACTCTTTCATGGAATCATTCTTGAAAACACCATAGGATGCACTATAAATGGTTTCGAAAAATTCGATTCTTGAGCTACGTTACTGACAAATTTCTCATGCAATCATGTTCTGAAGGCCATTGGGATGCATTGCTAATGGTTTGGAAGTGATCGGTTCGTGAAAAATGAGCTATACATTCCTGATCTGTGGTACTAATAAATTTCTCAGGGGCAAATTTCACATGGAATGGCCCTTCAAGAGACATCAGGATGCTCTGCTCATGGCTTGGTAGAGATCACTTAATGAGAAATACAACAAATATGAAAATACTTCCTGAGCTGCACAAGTGACACATTTTTTCAAGGAATCTTTGTTTAAACGCCACTAGGAGGCACTACTGGTCTGTTGGTAGGGCTCTGTTAGTGTGAAAAGGAAACGAGAGATTCTTTCCTGATCTCTGCTGGGGACAAATGTCACAATGAATCACGCTTCAAAAGACATTAGTATTGTCTGCTTGTAGTTTGGAAGAGATGGATTTGTGAGAAAACTGAAAATGAGAAATACATTGTTGATCTGAGCTTAGGAAAATTTTTGCAAGGAATCATCTTTTAAAAGCCATTAGGATGCTCTGCGAGTGGTTTATAAGAGATCGGTTCCTGAGAAATATGGATAATGCGAATTATATTCCTGATCTGTGATAGTGAGAAATTTCTCATGGACTCATGCTTCTAAAGTGACTAGGATGCTCTGCTAGTGGTTTGGTAGAGATCAGTTAGTGAGAAATACAAAAAATATGAAAATAATTCCTCAGCTGCGCTAGTGACAAATTTTTCAAGGACTCTTTGTTTAAACGCCACTAGGATGCATTACCGTTCCCTTTGTGAAGATCGGCTCATGAGAAAAGGAAACATGAGAGATTCATTCCTGAGCTAGTTCACAAGGAGCCACGCTTCAAGAGCGCTTAGGATGCGATAATGCTCATTTGACAGAGATCGGTTCGTGAGCAATAGGAAAATCAGATATTCATTCCTGCTCTTTTCTAGGGAGCAATTTCTCAAGGACTCTCCATTAATTATCTCTTAGCAGTTCATGATTTCCTCTAATGTTCTAGGTCTTCTAAAATACTTGCTGAATAATTACTATGAACCACTGTTGGTCTGTAGCTCACTTGAGAGCACTTTATTCTGATCAGTCACTGTATGAAATTCAAGATGTGACAGATAGGTTGAAAGTCAGGATCAGTGTTTCCTCTAATTTTTTGGGTCCCCATGTGTGGAATGAATTCTGTTGTGTGCACCAATATGGAGGTGAGGTGTGACACATCACCTGTATATTGGTGCACATTACAAAATTCCTTCTGCACCTGGACGGTGTGTGGCAGGGGTGAGGCTGAAGGGTTCGGAGTGAGGGAGGGGACTTGGGGGTGGCAAGGGTTGGGGTGCAGGGGGGTGAGGGCTCTGGCTGGGGGGGAGGGCTCTGGGGTGGGGTTGGGAATGAGGGGCTTAGGGCTAGGGCAGAGGGTTGTGATGCTGGCGTGTGAGGGTTCCAGATGGGGGTGTGGGCTCTGGGATGGTGATGGGGATAAGGGGCTCAGGGCTGGAACAGAGGGTTGGGGTGCAGGGGGGTGAGGCCTCTGGCTGGGGGTGTGGGCTCTGGGGTGGGGATGGGGATAAGGGGCTCAGGGCTATGGCCGAGGCTTGGGGTGCAGGGGGGTGAGGGCTCCGGATGGGGTTGTGGGCTCTGGGGTGGAGCTGGAAATGAGGGGTTTGGGGAGCAGATTGCCCCAGAGAGAGAGGA
>NW_020686454.1:0-2582 GCF_002925995.2 Terrapene triunguis
GGTAAGAGATCAAGGTTCAAATCCCGTCTCAGCCAGCATAAAGGGGAGTTGAACCCCAGCCTCCCACAGGCCAGCCACAACCCCAAACCACTAGACCACACTGGGCTGCTTGCTAAGCTTGCCACCCAATGAATATGTAATGAAAGTGAAACAACTGCAGCAGAAAAATTAGATGCCACCACTGCCAGGCACCAATGAGAAACCCTCTTAGTCCAGCAGCTGCATGTTCATTCACTTTAGAGACAGGAGATGGCTGATCAAGTCCCTTCTCAGCAAGCTGAGGAAGGAGTTGAACCTGCATCATCCACATGCTGGGTAAGCACCCAAGCCACTGGACTACAGAGGGATTCATGTAGCAGCTCTGGCCAGTTACTACTGAATGAACGTGGCACAGCCTCGACAAGCTACAAGGAGCGAGCCTCCTCAGGCCGTTCTTTACTTCAGCATTGGGGCTCACGCTTGAGAGAATGCAGCGCCCTCTTCAACTCCCTGCTCATCAGGCGGAGAGAAGGAAATTGACCCAGCATCTTCCCCTCCCCACCTCTGCTTGCCAGCCGCGGCCATGAACCCCTCAGGTGACTTTGGGGCCTAACCCATTTCATGTGAGGTGGTTAGGGAACCTGCCAAACGCCCCACAAAACAGCCCAGGGGGAAAGAGGCAGAGGCCTCCCAGGTAACTTTTCACCTAGTGTTTAGGGGCCTCGCCTGTGATGGCGGGGGGGGCTGCTTCAAGCGCTTTTTTTTGTTTTGTTTCGTCAGGTGGGAGTCCAAGCGGCTTTTTTTTTTTTTTGCTTCGGCGCGGCAGGGGTTGCGCACTTAAAAAATTTTTACACCTAGGGGTGCGCGATCAAAAAAGTTTGGAGACCACTGGGCTAGACAATCACGCCTGGGGTGGAGGACGTAACTCAGGACGTGTTATTTACCCTTTCACGCAATGCAAGAACCAGGGGGGGGGTCACCCGCTGGAATTCATAGGCAGCAGGTTTAACCCAAATCAAAGGCAGTACGTCGCCCCGCAAGGCACCATCAGCCTGTGGAACTCGTTGCCAATTGATGTGGTGGCGGGCCAAAACTGATGGTGGGTTCAAAAAAAGCATGAGAAAGTGTGTGGTGAATGGGTCCATCAGTGGCCGTTAGCCAAGACAGTCAGGGACCCCGCCCCATGCTCCGGGCGTCTTTAGCCTGCTGACTGCCGGCTACCATGGACCGATCGCTTGATAATCGGCCTCTTCTGTTCATTGCCTTTGAAGCAGCAGGCGTTGGCCACTGTGGGAAGACAGGATGGTGGGCTAGCTGGGCCACTGGGCTGATGCAATCTGCCCATTCACGTTCTTAACTCTCCCCTCTGCCTGATGAGCGCAAGGGATTTGCAAAGGGCTCACCTACCGCCCGGGTGAATGCCCTAATCATTGGGTGATGGGAGCACCCTCAGTTGAAGCTGTTACACTTTAATTGAAGGGGGCTGGGCCCAGTTAAAGGCCGTGGCTCCCTCTTTGATCCCGTGGTTAGGCTTCACAGAGGGACTCTGAGGCTGTCACGTTCAAAGCCCCCTTCTCCCTGGTGGGTAGGCTGGGGGGGTTTGAAGAGGGCTCTCCTGCAGCCCGTCTATGGTCTGTGGTTCCGCGACTCTAGCGATGGGGGGTCTCGTGAGCCCGTCCTCTTGTTCATGAAGCTGTTCAACATTAATGAACTATTATTTGGGGCAAATAGCTCAGCTTCTTCCTGTGTAGGCCAGTGATTAGGCTACGGGGCTGGCTTGTGGCCACTGTGGGTTCAAATCCTTTCTTTGTCTGTTGCAAGGGCCTCTAAAAAGATATCCTAAGCAGTTCTGTGGTGGGCAGGTCCCTTGCTTTTTGCCCATAGAAGGTGTTCCACATGAATTAACTATTGTTTGGGCAAAGCCAAAACTATCACTCCTTTCCTGGTCCAGTGGTTGTGCCTAGGTGTGGGGTGTGGGTGCTGTGGGTTCAATTCCCCTGTTCTCCCTCTGCTGATGCTAAGGAAGACTTGAGATCAGGCCTGGTGCATGTTCCCTACTTTTTGAGTTCTGCGCTGTGGGCGCAGCCTCTCTCTTGTCTGTGGAAGCTGTTCCACTTTCATTAAATGGTTGTTGGGCCTCAGACTGACAGGATTCCCTCTGTGGCTTGATGGTTAGACTGCACCCTTGGTGTTGGGGAGATGTGGGTTCAAATCTCCCCTGGTGCATGTGGTCCCATCTTTCTGTGCTAGTGTTGGGGGTGCCTTCATTCTTGCCTTTCAAAGCTGCTCCGCTTTAATTAAATGGTATTTGGGCCTCACTTTGACACAGTACCCTCTGTAGGCTGATGGTCACGCTACATGCCTGGGGTGCAGGAGATGTGGGTTCGAATCTTGCTTGGTGTGTCCCCCTGACCTTTCTGTAATAGCAAAGGGCTTGTCTGCTTCCTTCTTGCCGGTTGAAGCTGCTCCACTTTAGTTAAATGTGCTCTGGGCCAGCCTCACAGCAACCTTCACTCTCTTGTCCAGTGGTTAGGATACTCGCCTGGGTTGTGGGAAATCCTGGTTCAAATCCCCCAGCTGCTTGTTCGGCAGGGATTTGCACA
>NW_020686455.1:0-14633 GCF_002925995.2 Terrapene triunguis
GTTTTCCTCAGCTATATCATAAGCAGCACTCGTCATTTCATTTTTAGACAAAGATAATGGTTCCAGAAGTTTAAATATAGTAGCTTAAGCCAAAAAAAATAAAAATAAATAAAAGCTTGAGGAAGAAGTGAATTATAAAGGAAACAGAAATAACATAGTATCAAAAACAAAACCACAAAATAGAGATAATGGCATATGGAAGCACTGAACTAAATTTGGCCCTCTTCCTTGCCCCTCTTTCTGCAATACAGCAGTGACATATCACATCGCTCTGTGCAAAGTCTGAATGTGGGAAGTCTCCACAGAGCTTTTGCTGTCCAGACTGAGAAAGATTAGGCTTGCAAAAACAGTGATGCATTATCCGTATGATTCTGCACCCACTGAAATCAATGGCAACACCCCAATTAACTTTAATGGGTAAAGGTTCAAGCCCTATGTCTACAGGAAGTAAACCATACAAGTCTTAGTTGAGATAACAAACAGCTGAAAAAGCCATAAATGGCAGCCAGTAGAGAAGTTATAAAACCCAAAGTTTGTCGGGAAGAAGAGAAAGTGTAGTAAAATGAGGGCAAAAGCAAGTTCTTGGGAAGCTAAGCCATGAGGGGAAAGGACTAGTTATCCTCAAAACCCCTATGTAAAATAAAGATATAATGTAAGTGTAGCGGGGTGAATACCCGCTCCAGCCCGGAAGGGGTTGGAAAAGCCCTGCAGAGGGCTGGGGCTGACAAGGGAGTAAAACCCCGGCTGACTGAGGGAGGTGGCTGCAGGTGGGGCCATGCCCCAAACCAAGCAACTGGGCCTTATAAGAAGGCCAGGGAAGCCAGCGGGAGGAGTCTCTCTCTGACTTGAGAGGGAGATGGGCCTGGCTGCTGGGAAACTCACCCTAGAGTGAGGCAGGGCTGGGGAAAGGCCTTAGGAGCTGGGAAGCCCTAGGCCAGTAACTCCCCAGGTTGCTGGGCCTAGTTCTAGGCCCACCTAGGCATTGGGCTTGCAGAGGGGCAGCTGGAGGGTGGGTAAAGGCAGCCAGTCCAAACCCCGTGTTGCCTATGATGATCGGCTGATAGACTGCAGTCCGCCCCAGGGCGCGGGGGCTAAACAGAGACTGGCAGTAGCCATGACTGAGGCGACGTGGGGGTTCCCCTGGGGTGGGAAAACCCAGTGAGACTGTGGGGTTCTGCAGGGGGCAGCACCCGAGACAAGGGCACCGGGGTCCTGGGAGGGACACAGAGGGCCAACGGCAAGCGGATCACTGGCCTGCAGAGGGCGCTTCTAGGTCGAAGAGCTAATTCCCGAGGACAACCAGTAGGAGGCACCACAGGGGTGAGTCTGCGTTGTGCTACAGTAAGGCATTATGTTTTCTACACTGTTGGTATTATTTTTATTACAGTAGTGCTTGGGGCCCCAGTTACTGATCAGGGCCCCACTGTGAAAGGATATATCAAGGAGACCTCCCTACTCCAAAGAGTTCTCAATTCAAGTAGCATTAACTCCATATTTAGGGGAAAGAAAGTACCTAAAAATCCAATCCCCATGAAAAATAAAGTCTACTACTGATAGAATTAACAATAAGTTGTAGGGAAAGGTTTTCACCTGCAAACAAAAATGAACGTGCATAAATGGAGTCTCCCTGACACTTTTGAAGGAATCTGAAGGTAAAAATATAGCGTTTTTTTGTTGTTGAAGAAAGTATTTCCTGGCTATGACAGACATTTCTGTAGATATTTGTGAATTCCTAAACTGATGTACTATGTATATACTTAATCAGAGTACTAATTACTCAGCTTTTCATAGCCACACACCTACATTTACACAGACGTTTGTCACAGAAATGATTAATGATTCATTTCAACCTGCTGAAAACTGCTTAGTTTTTCTGATTCATTTTGGCAGGTCTGGCTTTGGCTAGAGACCACTGTGGTAGAGACAGGGAGATTTAACAGGGAACCCCAGCAACATTTAGGCTTGGGGATGAAATCTGAGGTTTACAATCTTTTATTATTTCAGTAACCAATAAAACCAAATCCCAGGATGAGTGTAAGTATGAACGGATACACCATATGAAGACTTTATCTGGAGCAGTGTCAGAATGCCAATAGAATGTTATGGGGTAGTTGGGGCTTTCAATGGATCATCAAATATTAGGGCACATGTAAAAGGGCCTTTGCCATAACACCAGGTCCCAGAAGCACCTCAACAACTAGATATCCAGAATCCAGGCCCTTCAGAGGGTCTAATGCATCTGGTGCAACTGTCACTCTCCCCACCTGACTGTACGCATAAGGACTGAAGTTATAGCTTCCTTTTGTATAAATGTAAAAAGGGGAAGAAAGGAAAACTTATTGACCAGACTTCACACTGTATCTTCCTGTGCCCATTGTGCACCCACACAGGGCTAGCCACAAATGGCCCAATCTGAAGAGCTAGTTAGCAGCAAAGTTAGCTTTGTGAGGTTTTGGCAGATGGTATATTCACCAAAAATAGCGAAGAATTACAGTCATCCTATTTATAAACCCTCAGTTATTAAGCCACTCTCTCTATAGGCACATTTATAAAAACATAAAGAAGAGAGACTTCTGATTTACAGGGTCACAAACAGCATCTGTCTGCACAGTGCGGGCTGGATTTATAAAAGGGTGGGCATTTATATGCAACATTTCATGGACTGGTATGTGAAACATTCATTTTGGCTACTACAGGGGACAATCATATGAGCAACAGCTGGAATTTACATGGGGCATTAATCATATGAGTAGTAGCAACTACCGTTTTGTTGGCTTTACTGTGAGTAGCAACTGAATGTTGTCACTGTAGACTCTGACTGCCACATCTCACTCATGCTCAAGCTGTCCCTTTTAATTCATACTGCCATTTCACCATCAGAAATTAAGATATTATGCAGACACCTGCATAACAGAGGACACGGTTGATTGTTATCCTCTAACTTTCTGAATCACAAAATATTATATGTGGAATTATTATCATTTGATTTCGGTCAGCATTTGCTTTGATATTATAAAAGTTACTTTGTATATTTTAACTGAAGAGTGAAAATAAGGCAGTACTACAATTGCCTTACAAATTTTAATATTGAAAGTGAGTGATCCTGATTAGTAAGCTAGAGCTGTCAGTGGAATAAAGAAAAACTGTTCTGATCAAATTGGTATTTATAAATTGTCAGGGATTTCTGAGTTCTTGCACAAGTGAGGTGATGACATTGTAATCCAGGCAGGCGATGGAGTTTGGACACTTGCCCATTAGCTCACAACATTGATATTCCTGAGTACCCTCTTTTCTACCAGTTCAGTGATATGCAAAACTACACTGTGATTTTCAGATATAGCAACTGTCTTTTTACCTTCTCACAACTGAATCAATCCATGATGAGAGGCTGGGACACTGCAGTACAAAATTCAGCAAACTCTAACTTAAGTTATTGAAAATGAACATTAATTATAACCCCAAGAGAATGCATGAAGAGAGATAAAACTGTAATTTGTTTATTTCTGATTCCCTTTTCTACATATAAAGCCAACAGTGCAAACAAAATTTCACTTTTTCATTATTTATTATCCTTTTCCAAAGATTATGAGATGATAAGTAGGATTGCATGGATAGGCTTCCAATTACTTTCTGAAGATAAAAATCAATAACAGTTGCTCATGGCCATAAAGAAACCTTTGGGATTATAGCTTGTATAGTTCTCTTGGCTTAAGGGACAAGAGACTGCTAATATTTATTTTTATACATAACTTCCACTTTCTCAAACACACAGATCCTGGTACTCAAAAGAGAGCCACAAATCTGATATTACATATCCATAGGCCCGAGCACCAAGTAATGACTAGCAGATATGGGTGGCTATGTTCCAGCCTTGCAACCTGTAGCCAAATAGGAGGTTGGATTTCATCCAGTTATCCACTCTCCCACCCCAGAAAAAGACTGTTTACTTGGGCTTTATGCAAGTGGGTTGGGAAACACCTAGGAACTTTTGAAAATCCCACTGTCACCTATCTGTGCCTTTAAGTGCCTAAACTCTTTTTAAAATCTGACCCCTAGCCTACTGCTGCCTCAGTTCCCCATCTGTAAAATGAGAATTGTAGAAATTCCCTAACTTGCAAGGGTGCTGTGAGGATAAATACATTAAAGCTTGTGAAGTGCTTTGAGATCTACCAGAGAAAAGAGCTATATAAGAGTCCGGTATTATTATTACAATAGATCTATTACCACAAGGACATTTGATTAAAATGCAGGCAATAATTGTCATCAAAATCTAAAACTGACAGGCACAAGAGTTGGTCTCTAGTATTACATCAATCACCACAACATCTCATATTCACTACTTTCCTCAACAGCTCTTTCTTAAAAGTTAAAATTGTTATGATATGAACTAGAAAAAATGATGATTACTGCCATCAAGCCAAATCTTCAGAAGATTTCAAGTGCTTGTGACAGAGTCTATGCACTAGACCCCAACACCCAAAGGTATTATACAAGGTCTTGTTGCAAAGGGAGCAACTGGCAGCTGGTCCTCACTAAAGAAGCAGGTCTTAAAAAGAAGGGCTTTCCCCATGGTCCAAATCCTTTGCTCCAAGGGATGAACATACATTGCCTGGATTGTAAGGGCCCTGCCACAGTGATTAAAGTCTGATCCAGCTCCCATGAAAATCAACTAGAGTCTTTCCAGTGACTTTAATAGGATTTGGATTTGGTCCTTATTGTTGAACAAAGAAGAGGATAAAATATTGTCAGCTTAGGCTAGGTCTACACTACCCGCCTGAACCGGCGGGTAGAAATCGACCTCTCGGAGATCGATTTATCGCGTCCCGTCGGGACGTGACAATCAATCCCCGAATAGACACTCTTACTCCACCAGCGAAGGTGGGAGTAAGCGCCGTCGACGGGAAGCCGCAGAGGTCGATTTTGCCGCCGTCCCTACAGCGGGGTAAGTCGGCTGCGATACGTCTAATTCAGCTACGCTATTCGCGTAGCTGAATTTGCGTACCTTAAATCGACCCCTCCCCCTGTAGCGAAGACCTGCCCTTAGACTGTTCTGATGTTTGGGATTTTGGCTTTGATTGTTGGATTTTCTGGAAGACCAGGGGCCATTTTGTGTTGAGAGAAGTCATCTAGGGGGTTGAAATAAAACTCTATGCAAGACTTACAATGAGACCATGGCTTGATTTCCGAATCCTGAATTGACCCCGCTGCTGGGACTCCCACAATTATCAATTACTGTAAGTATGCCAACACACTACTTGATTTATTACTTCCTTTCATTTTTAACTTCTTAATGGAATTTACAGACAAATTATAACACATTCATTTTGTCATTCACTGTAGAAATTTTTTTATCAGGCTTTCAAAGTAATTATCTTCAACCACTGTTGCCCATGATACTGTCAGTTCCACCATTTGAGCCATGTAATGGTGAAATGTACCGAAACCCAGTTAGAATCTAAAACCTCAAATCCTTTAAATCAGGTGAACTGAAAAAGAATGTTAGCAGCTTAATTTTAAGGCAATTTAGGGACCAAAAAAATCCCCAGTCCCAGGCTACTAACCCACTAGTCATCTGCCCTGGGAAATATTGTGAACAAAATAGAAACAAAAATCACCAGAATGGATGGAAAACAGGCTGAATTTTATCTTATCATTTCCAATGGCCCTTCAGCATCCTTTCCTCCCCCTGCCACACACACTCAGTTTTCAGGACTTTATAGCTGATCTGTAAACTTTACAAGGCAGTACAGAATCAATCTATGTTATGGTCTGCTTCACAGTTTAAGCATGTTTCTCTGAAAGCACGAAAGATTACCAGGATCTGAACCAGGCAGAATAAATTTTTATGAGAGCCAGAAGATTTCCCATAATATATGTTGAATCCAATTTTGTTGGACCCACAGGATCTCCCTTCAAAATGGAAGACTCTATCTCTATATTTTAGTGCTGGGCACAATACATAATGCAATTCTGTACTCATTTTAATTTTCCAAAAATATATATCTAAATTTTAAAATCAAAAGTAATTGTTAAAAAATAAAATTATTACTTAGTTTGTATAGAGAGAAATGTGTACACATTAAACTTTTATTTGTCTAGAGCTGTCCCCCCTCTCCACCCCACAGCAAAAAGTAATTTTTTTGGAATTTTCTAATTTGATTCTACCAGAACCATTTATTTTTCACAATGGCCAATGAATCAAAACAACAACAACAAAAATTTTCCCAGCTCTACTGAGGACTTTTATCTTGGAGAACACTTATGATGGACAATGAATTCTTTATGCAGTAGACTGCAGAAAGGATCATAGTGATCATCTAGTCTGACCTCCTGCATAAACACTGGATATAAAATTTCCCTGAATTTAATTCACATTTGAATTTTAGAAAAACAATCTTGATTAAAAATGGCCAGTGATGGAAGATCTACCACAAGTCAACCACTGCCAGTAGGAGCAGAAGAAGTCAAAACAGGGGTTGCTGCACTGATGGGGACCATCCCTTCCTCCAACACATCCCCAGGACCCAAAACAGTGCAGGGAACAACATCTGCTCTGGGGCAGTAGGACCCAGGCGGTGTCTCACCCTCTCACATGCTATGTGGTCTTGGCGGGAAAATGTAATCAGAGGCTCCAGCCAGTCAGGGCAGAATCAGCCAAAGCAGGAACCTCTAGACAGTCAAACAACTTTCTGCAGTTTTGATCAGCCTTTCTCTGCCCTGTGCTGACTGCCTGTTTGCTCCAACCATCCTCCTTCTCTTCCCCTCCCCTCCCTCAGTGTCTTCATCACAGCTTCACACCACACCTTGCCTTCTTACCTTCTTCTCAGCTGCCCTGTCCCTCACACCCACTTCTCCTCCCTTTTCTTTCTATTTAGCTTGACTCCCCTCAACAAAAAAACTAAAAATAACAACAACAAAAAAACCCACCACCACCCTGGAACTAACACACTTGCTGCCATCACACTGTTCACTCCTTCTGTGTGTTCTACCCCTTCCCCACTACATGTCTGTCTTGTCTATTTAGATTTTAAGTTCTTTGGGGCAGAGATTATCTACTTCTCTGTGCTTGTCCTGTGCCTAGCCCAAAGGACACTACCATAATAAACATGCTTAATAATTAGAGGTGGAAAATAATGGATTTTTTTTTGGTTCACTGCCAATTTCAAAACATAAACAAAATTAGTTTGGGGTACAACAAAATGTTTCATTTTGATTTTGAGCATTTTAAGTTTTTTACATTTTAAATAAAACTAAAAATAGATCAAAACAAAGGTGTTTCAAACTGAAATATTTTATTTTTAGTTACTTTTTTGGATTTTTTTCCTAAAACTATTCTACAAAACCAACATGAATTCATAAAATGTTATGGTGTTGCCAAATCTTCATTTTTTTGCTGGGAAAAAATTCAACTGAAAAAGGGTGCCCAGCTCTATTAATAACAATTATCTCTGGCAAGTTGTTCCGATGGTTAATTACCCTCACTGTTAAAAATGTGTACTTTATTTCTAGTCTAAATTTATCTAGCTTCATCTTCCAGCCTTTCTGGGACAAATAACTCATGCTTGTTCATGTTATTCCAAGGTTATGTATATTAGTAAATGGCTGAATATATTACAAAAAGTAATGCTTTTAAGTGTTCATCTTCATAAATTCATTTGGTTTCACTACAACAGTCATCGACAGGGATTTGTTTGGTAGTAATGTGGATGTCATAAGTACTTTCAAAAGAAATTTGTTCTAATCCAGTATTATTATACCATTAAAATAAGGTGTCATTGAACTCTGAAATAGAGATGTATGATCAAGAATTTTAATGTAAGCAACTGATTCCCTGATTATCAGTTTAAAATGTACTATAGATATTGAATTATTGTCATCTCAACATCTACTTTCAAGTAAATTTAATCACTTAAACTTTGGAAACATTTCCAGTAAAAAATAAATACCAATGACAGTCACTGAAGCTGAAATTCCATTCTGAGATATTTCACTGCTGCCACACACACCTAGCATGTAGAGTAAAATGCACTTTTACAGCTACACAGCCTGTCACCTTTGAAATTCTAACAATCCAATGGAACATCTGTACTTCCGAGGAAGCTGCTATGTTGCCGTCCTGGACTGTAAATCTCTCTCCTCCTGGAGCTCTCTCTCACCCTTAGTGAAGGATTGCTTCATCACATGGACTATTTTTAAAATGTTTGCACAAATGAGTAGAAAAAAGTTGAAGGAGAAAATAAAACAAAGGAAAGGAAAGGAAACAAACCACCCTTTTATGAACGAGTATCTTGAGATCTCCTATTTTTAATAACCAGGAAAAGTAATCAGATCCTCAACTATATTTTTCTAAAGACTTGTCCTTAATCTCTCTCAATACTTTATTTTGCATTTCTAAACAACTGTCACTTTTTTTGCTTTGATTGAGGATGAATAAGTGCTTGGAGAATAACATTTTTCTCATATCATCAATATTTCAGGATGATTTAATTATCAATCTCATGCTTGTTTTAACTAACTTATCTGGCCTCCAAACATTCAATGAAGTAGAAACCTGATTGTACAATGAATGAGAACAGAACTTTCCTGTACAAGGCATTTCAGTGAATCACTGATCCAAGGATCTGACCAAAGATGTGAATCTGTGTTTCATGCTACACTGCTCGTATTAACTGGAATCACTCAAAAGTCATAGTTATAATTTTTTTACATACAGAGGGTTGGGCTTACGTATATACAGTGAAGGAAACATCACTGGGCAGGAAAACGATCTCTACCATCACTAACGTTTGTTTGCAGAATTTTAGGAAGGGAGTTCCAAGATCTCCTCTAGTACATTAGAGTTCTTGATTGGCTAGACATGAGGAGAGGGGAATTTAATGGGGAAGCAGGCAAAAGCAGCATTATTACTAACCAGCAGAAATACACCATTGACATGAGGTATTTTCCCCCTTTTTTAATTTAGGACTATTGAAAATAATTAGTAAAAGCGCTTGTCGCATTTGGGTGAATTTGTACTTTCTGGTACTCAGACACCAGGCAAAGAGTATAGAAGTATTGGGTGCTATGATTAAGAACATACACTTGACCTGGGCAAACTGATTTTTTGCATCAGTTACCTGAACTGTCTCCCTAGTTCATTCTCTGCAGGAATGAAATGGTCAAACTAGTGAGTATGGGTAGTGATGGCAGGATTGGTATGGAAGGCAGGGGCAGCTCTAGGCACCAGCAAAGCAAGCACGTGCTTGGGGCAGCCCATTTGCAGGGGTGGCAGGGATCCAGCATGGGAGCTGAGAACCAACAGGGGGCCCTGGGAGCTGTAGTTCCTTGGTTAGCTCCCTGCCTATAGAGCCAGCCCTGGAGCAGGGAAAGAACTACATTTCCCAGCATTCCCTTGGCCACTACCAACAGGAAAGAGGGGGAAGGAGTGAGAAAGCTGAGATCTCATGCTGCAGCCTGCTTTGAATGGAGAGCTGCGCTGTGAGTAGGGATACCATATTTTAACATTCAAAAAATAGGACACTCCACGGGGAGGGAGGGTAGCTCCACCCTGCCACCATCCACTCCGTCCCAATTCCCACCCCCTGACTGCCCCGCACAGAAACTCCAACCCCCCTGCTCCCTGTCCCCTGATCACCCCCTCCCAGGACCCCTGCCCCTAACTGCCCCCCAGGACCCCACCCCCTAAGCGCCGCTGCTCCTTGTCCCCAGATTGCCCCCTCCCGGGACCCCTGCCCCTAACTGCCCCTTGGGACCCCACCCCCTATTTATGTACAGGCGTGACTACCTGCCCTTTCCTGGTTATTATACGCGGCCAGTCCGCATCCACATCCAGTAGTTAAAAAAAAAAATAAACTAATAATTTAAATTGGAATTTCATCCATTAATAAGTATTTATTATATAATTAAAACCATTCTATTGAAGGACAGATATTAAATAACACTAAATAAGTTAATGTTCAAAACAATATTAAAAATTTGAAAATTTAGAGCATGGAAACCAAATAGCTAAAATTTAGTTTTGGCAAGATACACGGAATGGAAACTCCGGGATCTTTACCTGTCACTGAATATAGCCATCATACCAATAGTGGAATATAAAACAAGTCTACATATACTCTCCTTAAAATTTTTACTTCTGTCCATTCCCAATAATTGTAACAAATCATTATTACCTTCACTCCACTTGCCACGCGCCCCAAGCACAAAACCAAAGAAGTGAATATTTTTACCTCCCGTTAAGTTTTTAATTTCTTCCTCTAACTCAAGATAATAAGCCACCTTCTCACTGTGGGCTTGTTCCAAACTTCCGGCATTATCCTCCCATCGCACTGTAACATCAACCACCACTGCTGTATCTCCTTTTATAAATATAATATCCGGCTTTCTTAACTCACCCTTACTATTTCTCAAATGGGGCTCTATCATTGCCTTCCACCCTAATTTACCAACCTTATCTACAACTGCAGACACTACTCTATTATGCCTTTTTATCCTAGCATTCTTAGTCTTATAACATTGTCCTGAGATATGGGGAACAGTCTCCCGCACTTTACCGCACCATCTACAAAGAGCATTCACACCTCCTCTTCCTCTTGCTAATGTCTCCTTAGTAGGATAAATATTTGCCCTAAGCTGCAATGCTGCGATATACGCTGACGATTTAACTTTACTAGAGTTTCTAAAAATCGAATTACTAATTAAATCATTTTTAAAATATTTTATCCCTATTCCCTGACATCTCAGTTCCGACCATCTTAAAAATTCCTCTTCCCTCCATTTCTTGGGATGAGATGTTACTGCACTAAATGACAATATTTTATCCACAAGATTTTCTCCTGCATATAGATAAGATAGGTCCATCCAATCATCTCTCGAGACAATATGTCTCCTCCATTTACGAATTAACATATTTGGGATTTGCACACTAAACTTAGTGAGAGCTAAACCACCATCCCTACCTCTAGAATAAAATATCCCATCTGTGATACACTGAGGTAAATGTAAAATCTCTTTAACTATTTTTCTAACTAACACATCAAGATCGTCTAAAAGATTAAAAGGGGGTTCTATTAAAAGAAGATTATAAAATAGCTTCGGTAAGATATATGTCTGTAAAATTAATATTTTTTGGGCCGGTTTTAATGGGGCCTTAATTAAATTCTCACTCCAATCTTTCAATTTTTCTTTAAGTACCGGTCCCCCTACACCTATCCAGGGATCTATTCTAGCCCCTAAATATTTTTCAAAATCCCCTGGTCGAACATATTCAATCTCCTCTGACCCTATCTGCCAATTATCCTTAGGATTAACTACATAGGTTTTATGTTTAGTTAAAATATGAAAGCCTTTCATTTTCTTCACATTAACAGAGAGATTAGTATTTTTACAAAACTCCTCTAAGATACCCAAATTTTTAATCATTCCTTTATATGAGCTACTTAAAATTGCCACATCATCGGCAAAAGCCAATGACGTGACACCATTACCCTTAACATAAAAACCACTTCCTTCTACTTCTAATCTAGTTAAAAGGGGATCCATAGCAATATTAAACAAAATTGGGGACAACAAGTCACCCTGCTTGACCCCCCTCCTAATTAAAATAGACTCAGTAGCTTCATCACCCACCCATACCCTAGTTGTGCAATTATCATAAAGGTCCCTAATAATATCTATAAAATGTTCATCTATACCAAATCTTCTCAACCCGGCTATTATATGTCCGTGTCCCACAGAATCAAATGCTTTAGCCAGATCTACGAACACTATTGCAATTTCATTCCCATTTCGTTTAGCCTCTTTAATCAAATTATCTAATATAGCAATATTTTCCTCACACCCAGGGGCGGATATAAACCCTTTTTGTCTACTACATATCTTAACTGTTTCCACCAGTCTTTTTGCTAATATTTTGGTATAGATTCTAATCCAAACTGACCCAATTGTCAATGGTCTCCAAGATGTTAACTTCTTCATTTCCTCCTCATCTTGTGTCTTTGGTATTAAAATCGTTCTATTTTTCTTAAATTCATCTGGTACCTGTCTATTTAGAAACCATATATTAAAAATTTTTGTAAGTATTAAGGAGTCTAAATTAAAAATATCCCACAAATTGCTCACTTTTACTTTATCTGGGCCAGGAGCACTATCTTTTCTTATTTCTCTTAAAGCTATTCTAATCTCATCCACAGAGATCGGACTCATTAATATATCATTATCCGCATTCTCTGTGGATGATGGCCACCCTATCATATTACCATGTCCAATTGTTCCCAAAATATTGACATAGTATTCCTCAATTTCTTTCATAGGGATAGCACACTTAGCCTTATCTGGCTCTCCCATTATAATGCGAGTCAATCTTCTTCTATCCTTATCAAATAATTGTTGATAGAATTTATACTTAGCTTTCTTTGTAGCATATCTCCTAATTGCATTAAATTGCTTCCTTCTCCCCTCCTTTCTCATCTTCCTTTTTCCTTTATTCCTCAACTCTATTTGACTTTCATTTCTAGGGTCCTTTCCCTCTACTAATGAATAACATAATTTTTCCAACATTGCCCAACCGAGAGCTTTTGTTAAATCCTCCTTTAATAATCCTTCAATTTCCCCTAAACTATTTATTATTTCTCTTCCCTCCCTACTTTGTTTTCCCCGTTTACATATTTTCTCCACTAAATCCACTTCTGGGTGTCCTTTTAGTGGGAAAATCCTCTCTCTTGGGGGCGGAATTTCTAATATATTTACTCTAATGTCCTCTACCTCAGTCACTTCCTCCCTATCTCCTGTTACCACTAACTTCTTCTTTGCTAATTCTCGTCTTTTATCTGATATTTGTTTATTCGTTTTGGTCCTCATCTCGCTCTAAATACATTTATTTATATTCCTTTTCCCAATATATTTCCTTTCCAACTGTATAAGCTGCGCAACCTCATCTTTGGTCCATATACGAGATCTAGTCGATCCCTCTTTGATCTTACTTTTAGCAGCCATATCTTCTTTTCTTTGCTCATTCCTCACAGCAGGGTGTCTATGTCTACAGTGTTGGCTCAATCCAGATCTAGTATGAAAACCAAGCCCACAGACCGAGCACGTATGGCTCTTCATTGGGGTATCCGCCTTCTTGGGTATGCACTTGGGGTAGTGGCAAGCTATATTATGATATTGAGAAGATTTTCCACATTTACTATATACAACTCGTATGGCTTTACTTTTATGAACCACATTAATGTGTTTGGCCCATTTACCAAATGTTGGTAATATCTGGGGACATATTGGACAATTAAAACTATCAACGGGATACTCTAAATAAAAAACCCCATCCTTCCACGAACTACTTTCTAATATATTTATATTACTACCAGTACTGTTAAGATCCTTATTACGATCCCTATTAAAATCAGTACTTGGTCTAAAACTATTTAATAAACTAGACCCATTAACTAAATGAGCATTAAGATATCCCGATTCGCTAACATATGGATCATCAAATGTACTTAAATACTTAAAATCTGGATTGAAACTTTCCATAGTTAAATCATTAAAAGTGTCCCTTGTAAAAACCATCGGTAAGATAGATAAAATCTCCTCGCCATGATCATCACAAACATTCTCCTCTACCTCCTCTCCATGCTCCACTGGGAGGACTTGATTCTCACTCTCATGCTCATGAGACTTCATTATAGTCCACACCATTTTATCCATTGGTCCAGCGACCCTGATCACACCCCTAATATATTTAACACTGTCAGCCGGGGCATCAAAGCCAACAGCGGGGGCGTTATTAACCCGGTCCAGCGCCAATCCGGTATAAAAATATAAATTACTTTTTTCCATAGCTAAAAGATTTACCCTTCTCAGGGGGAAACTAACCCTTTCCAAGGGGAAACTAACCCGTACCTGGGGGAAACTTACCCTTTCCAGGGGGAAACTAACCCGTGCCTGGGGGAGACTACCCTTACCAGGGGGAATCTAACCCTTACCAGGGGGAGTCAACCCGTACCTGGGGGAGGCTACCCTTACCAGGGGGGCATCCATGTGGCACCATATGGGGCTGCCCAACCCCGTCCCACACCCCACTGAATGTGGGATGTGGGTTCGTCCTCCGCAATCCGCCTGGCTATCCAAGCCAGTTACCGGCTCTCACCACGAGGAGGTAGCGGTTGGACTTGCAATCCAGAGGCTTTCCTCAAAGAGGGGTCCCAAACAGCATAATAAAAAGCTGTTTTTTTTTATTCTAAGCCTCCCTTCTCCTTGTCCCCAACTGCCCCCTCCTGAGACCCCCCCAACTTCCACCCTAGGACCCCACCCCTACCTGTCCCCTGACAAACCCCTGGGACTCCCATGCCTATCCAATCGCTGCCTGTCCCCTGACTGCCCCCCCAACCCCTGACCCATCTAACCCCCCCTTCTCCCTGTCCCTGACTGCCCCCCTGAACCTCTGCCCCATCCAACCCCCCAGCCCCCTTACCGTGCCACTCAGACCAGTGTGTCTGGCTCCGCGCAGCGCCAGACACACTGCTGCATACATGCTGCCATGCTCCCCCGCGGAGCCACAGCCCCCCCCCCTTCCCCAGCACCTGCCTTCCAGATTTGAACACCTCAAAATTCAGGAGTGCTCAAGCTCAATTTGG